>NC_054383.1:55874572-56009572 GCF_017654675.1 Xenopus laevis
CAACTGGAACTGGCGCTGATGTTGTTGGAGTTAGAATGGATAATTTTTCCAAAATTGCCTCCAACGTGTGTCCGACATAGAGCTTCATACGCCTCCATGCAAGTGTGCAGACCACGAAAGGCCCTGCCGATATCAGGCTGAGCTTCCTCAGTGGGGTCCATGGTCCAATTATAATGTCAAGGGGGCTAGCGGCTCCCAAAGGGAGTAGTTCGGACCAAGGAGGAAGCCAGGAACAAGAGTCCAAGATCGTGGTATCCGAGGGGTTAAACAAGAGCAAAGTCCAGGCAAAGTTTCAGGAGGCAGGCAGATCAGGTTAAAGTCAGAGTTTCAGGCAGGAATCAGGATCAGGATAACAATAGCAAAAACACACCCAGGTTCTATAGCACAAGAAACCTATAATTGGGCAAGGTTTCAGTGTCCAGGGTGCGAACCTTAATTTGCATATGCTAATTAGAGGTGGGAATGGGAAAACATTTTTTACTTCCTTGTTTTGTAACAAAAAGTCATGCAATTTCCCTCCCTGCCCCTAATTTGCATATGCAAATCACTGCAAATTAGGATTCGGATTTGGTTCGGCTGGGCAGAAGGATTTGGCCGAATCCTGCTGAAAAATGCAGAATCCCGAACCGAATCCTGGATTTGGTGCATCCCTAAAAGAAACTGCAGCAGTAAGAAAAAACAAATTAAGTGAATAGACCAAAAAGATCAATCCAAAGGATCTAGCCATTTTATATTGCCTATAAAACTTCAAATAAGCCTGCAATTTTATCCTACCAACACTACAATAACGTCTTAGCAAATATCAGCTTGTTTGTTGATTTATAAAACAATGAAGAAAATTTGGTGTAACAGCCAAGAATCCCATATCATAAAGGTTCAACAATAACCACTACAATAACCTTACACTAACCTACTTATACTGAAAAGTATTAACCAATTAGACCAATTTGGAGTTTAACACTTCCTCTAAGCTCATTGAAGTATTACATTTCCCTCAAAAAATAAAGAGGTCCTCTGCAATCAACCCATCAACAATATATTAATTGAGGTATTTTGTGCATTAAGCTACTAAAAATTCCCTCCCCTTACCGCAAAATGGTGGAATGGTGTAAGATCACTTGTTGGAAGTGCTGAGTGCCTTACCAGAAGACCCTTCCCTTGGGTCATGGATACATGAAGTAGAAAATCCAGGAGCACGCCATTAAATTGTTTAGCTTTATTAAGCCCATGTGTATCCGCAAGAAGGGCAACGTTTTGGGCCTCTCTCGGCCATTTATTAAGCCTAAAGTGTTCACATTACAAAATCTCAATTTAAAGTGAGAGTAGTAGGTGGGAGTGAGGGGTTGGGGATGGAGGGGAGGGAACGGAGGGGTGAGGATTTTTATAGCACCTCCCACATCCGTGATACAATTAACCCAATATAAGTGAGATACATGCATATATGTTAAAATACAGGTTAAAAACCATGCTTGCAAGAGTCCATAACTGAAAAGTCTATAATCCAGATTCTTCAGATTGTCCCTTGTATTAATGAAACATTGTGCAAAAATCTATCTGGGTCACACAATCTATTTTTGTTATAAAATCCACAAATATAAGTCCATATATAAATGAAGGTGGCTGTAATGTGCATCTTAAATTATTTATACTTTTGTACTGAGAACAATCCTGCCCTTCAGTTTTTGTCACAAAAATTTAACTATAACTAATTGTCAATATCAAACTGACATACCTGAGACGTATAGTAGGCATATTCCACACATAGCACTCAGCACGTTTCCTGAGACACTTGTATATATGCAGAAGTCAGTCTTTGATAACCTTGAAAAAAAAGAGACTCTATTAATACATGGAATTGTAGGTAACACTTACTAGCGGATAACAAGAATCGACCACTTACATATGTGTAAAGAGAGATGGAGTATAGTCCCTGTTTAGACCTCTGGGCCAAAGTGTATCTAGTTTATGTATCCAGAACATCTCTCTTTGTTTAAATTGAAGAAGTCTGTCGCCACCTCTCCTGGGGACATCTACTGTATCTATAACTTGAAATTTGAGTTGAATTATGGAGTGTTTGGCTTGGTGAAAATGAGTCTTACCGGCAGGGTGGTGGGGTTTCAACGAATAGTGGATTTGTGTTTGGAGAAATGATCCCTCATGTGCTGTGTGGTCTCTCCAATATAGATGAAGCCGCATGGGCATTTCAATAGGTAAATTACACATGAGGACTCACATGTGAAGTAGTGTTTGATATCATATTTCTTACCTGTATGTCCTTTAATCACAGTGTTACATTGGGTACACTTGTAGACAAGGAAAGGTACCAAATTTTGGGTTGTGTAAAAAACAATGTGTACCTGTTTTTAAACTCCCAATATGAGCCTTGATCAGTTGATCTCACAGACCCTTGTATGGGCCATAAAAGGAATTGTTTGAAAGGATGGTATGTGTGGTGTACAAGATTGTAAAATGTGGTAATGTCTGCATATGATGTTAGAGACATGACAGCTGGTTGTAGTGTATTTGCTTACAAATACTAGTCTATTATCATTTTGTGCCCTTGTTGTCACTATTATAAGATAGAGAGATGATGGATCTCTTCTGGTTGACAACAACACAGTACCCACACGGGGATGATACAGGGGGAGTGGAGAGAAGCCAGTGAGGCTAAACCGAAGCGAGGTACCAGGGAGTAGCAAGTTCAAGGGCAGGCAGCAAATCAGCAGGAACAGTGGGCAAGCAGAAGTCTGGACAGGCAGCGAAAATTCAGAAGTCGGGAACAAGCAAGGGTATAAAGGAATCTGCAATATAGAGTTTGTATAGCTAGGCTCAGGAAAAACCATGATAACCAGGTACAGATTGCAAATCAGAATTGGTTTAAATACCTATGACCTTGGCGCCAATTCTTCAGCGTTGGAACATCTGTGTCTCAATCAGGATGTACTCCTCATTGCGGACAACTGCGTCTCGACGCCCGTGATGTCAGAACCGCCGGATGGAGCTGCGCCAAGGATCCTACTCAGTAAGTTTTCTCACATTGCCCCCTACGAGATGCGACCTCTGGACGCAAATACTGGAAGGCTTGTCAGGATGAGTCTTATGAAACTGTGTCAAAAGTCTAGGAGCATGTATTTTTAAGAAGGTTCCCAAGAATTTTCTTCTGGCCCATAGCCCTTCCATTTGACCAGATATTGTAGCCCTCTACCTCTCCTTCATGAATCCAGGACTTGTTCAACCACAAACTCCTCTTGGTTGTCGACAATAACTGGGGGGGTGGGGGTGGAGGGAGTATCCGTCCCAGAAATTGATTGTGTACCACAGGTTTAAATAAAGATGCATGGAATATTGGATGGATGCGGTATGACTTGGGTAATTTCAATTGAAAAAGACAGGATTTATCTGACGGCTAATAGAAAAAGAACCCAAAAATCGTTGACCCGGCTTCTTACTAGGACGTGACAATTTAAGATTAGCCGTGAATAACCAGACTTGGTCCCCAACTTTGAATTCAGGATCTCCTCTCCTCTTGCGGTCTGCATAGACCTTGAAGTTTTGTTGCACTTTGGCCATTGTTTGTTGTAATAGCTTAAAGGTATGCACCAGAAAGGCAAGTCAATCCTCAACTGCTGGAACCGATATCTATGGAAATTATGAAGCTGGAAAAATTGCAAAATTCAGCCCTTAATTAGCAAAACATGGGGACAGTTTGGTCTTGGAGTGGCAGTAATTATTATAAGCAAACACTGCTAGAGGAAGTAAGCTTACCCAGTCATGCTGGAGGTAAGAAGAGTAACATCTCCAGTACTGCTCCAAGGTCTGCTTTGTTCTCTCTGTTTGACCATTAGACTGGGGGTGAAATGCTGAAGAGAGAGACACTTTGCTCTGTAATGCCCCACAGGTAAATTGAAGACTGTGGAGACCACCTCACCTGGTACCCCATGAAGTCTCACTACTTCTTGGATAAACACTTCGGCAGTCTCAGAGGCAGAAGGTAGTTTGGGAAGAGAAACAAATTGAGTCATCTTAGTAAGATGGTCCACGAATACCATGATGACAGTGTGTCCTTGAGATGGTGGAAGTTCTGAAATAAAATCCATAGACACGGATCCCCAAGGACGTGACGGTATAGGAAGTGGTTGCAAGAGGCCTAGCAGTTTGCTATAGAGCTTTTGATCACAGGAGACAGCATATTTAGTACAGTCCTTGATCAATCCAGGCCACCAAAATAATCTCTTTTCCAGCTAGTAGGTCATCTTTATCCCAGGGTGACCAGGGCAGATTTACATAGTGGGCGCCCCTAGGCCCACTGTTATTCATCACCCCCGTTCCCTCCCTTTTATTCGCTAAAATTTTCATCATCTGGACTGGAGCAATGGGGATTGGTGCATAGGAAATTTAGAAAACTATCATATCTCCTGCGCATCCCCAGTGTTTCTGAACCAATGTAGGTGTGGCTGGACAGCATGCCACCCCCTAAAATCCTGCCACCCTAGGCCCGGGCCTTAGTGGCCTCTCCACAAATCCGGGCCTGAGGGTGACCTGCAAGTTTAGCATCATGGATGATTTTGAGTGCTTCAAGGCGAAGATCCTTAGGGACGAACATTTTATCATTAAGAAAGAAAAGTCTATCTTTACAAATTATTTCTTGAGGATGTGAAGAGCGATGAACATTCTCGGAATCTCTTTTAAGATGATCTAGGAAGGAGGTTTTGAGAAAAAGGAAATGGTTGGGTCTTAAGATGGTTTCAGAGGATTCTTGCATGTCTGGTTGTGGTGAAAACATTCGGGATAAAGCATCTGCTTTAGTGTTTTTGGTGCCAGGGTGGTTAGGTAAGATGAAAATTAAAACGCATAAAAAATAATGCCCATCTGGCTTGTATGGGCCTGAGTCTTTTAGCTGATCGGAGATACTCCAGATTACGGTGATCAGTATAAATAAGAGTAGGGTGCCTGGCGCCTTCAAGCAAATGTCTTCACTCCTCCAATGCAAGTTTAATGGACAGTAGTTCCCTGTCAGCGATGTCGTAAATTGCACTCAGTGGCTGAGTGGAGTTCCTCTTTTATACCTGATTTTAGGGAAAGAATGGCTCATGCTGCGTTTTCTGATACATCCCCCGATCTAATAGAAAATAGATTAAATTGTTAGGTAAAGCCGTTTCCAAAAGGGCCTCCTCAATACAATTTAACCCCTCATCTTGTAGTATTGAAGTATAGAGGCTTACAATATTGATACTGCATAGTGTGCACTCTGTGTTCAGTGATGGTAAACGATTCAACCTTTGTAACAAATCATTAGTGTCTTTAAGACATGTGGGGATATCCTGAACCAGTGGTTGTAAGTAAGAGTCCACAAATTTTGAGAGTGGTTCTAGGACAGTGCAGGGGTTAAGTGTATCATGGATTTATTCACAAATTTTTTAGTTTACACTACCTGGGAGGAACCTATTGGATCATTGAACATGAAGGACCACATCACTTTGGAATGGACTGATCCCCACACAGACTCTATTCATGGACTTTCACACTATGTGTGTGAGGATTCGGGTCCACATTCTATCCGGCGCGTGACGCTGGACGCCGGCCACGGGCGCGAAGGCGCCGGCGGCGGTCGCTGGCGCAAGGACGCGGGCGAAAACGCCTAAGACAGACGTGACGTCAGTACGGCGACGCCGGCGAAAAGACACCAAACCTGGTTCTGATGGAAATGCATTGCCTGGTTATTAGGTTGTTTGACTGAAACCCTAGCGTCTCTATACTCTTGAATTCCTGTTGTTGACCATTGCCTGTTCCCGGACTACGATTTCTTCTGCCTGTCTCGACTCTTCGGCCTGTCTCATCGATTACGAATGCCTGCCTTTTGACCTCGGACTTCCTGACTACGACTGTGAGAATTTACGCATGCGTCCTGTCCGGCGCAGGCGCGGGCGCGAAGGCGCCGGCGGCGGGCGCTGGCGCAAGGACGCGGGCGGAAACGCCTGAGACGGACGTGCTGGCGTCAGTTCCGCAACGCCAGCGCAAAGACGCCAGTTGGCGCCAAAATAACAATATTTAAACCAGATCCAGACTAAGATGCATTGCCTGGTTATTAGGTTGTTTGACTGAAACCCTAGCGTCTTATACTCCTGAATTCTTGTTACCGACCCTTGCCTGTACCTGGACTACGATTTCTTCTGCCTGTCTCGACTCTTCGGCCTGTCTCATCGTTTACGAATATCGCTGCCTGCCTTCTGACCTCGGTCCTCCTGACCACGACTTTGCCTAATCCTTTTTGTACTTCGCTTGATCGTCTCATTGGCTACTCTCCACAACCCTGCTCCCTGTTCCACTCCAGGTGGGTAGCGGTTGTGTGAGGCGCTTGTGGGTTCAATATCTACAGCTCCAGCTCCTTCTACAACTGGATTATACTGGTAAGCTTGACAGTATAACCAGGCCAAGATGGATCCAGCTGAAGGAGCATCTCCGTTTGCTGTCCTGACCCAGCAGCTGTCTACCCTCACGCAAGCTGTTCGGGAGCTGCAAAGTGGCTACTCGCAGCTACAGGAGCACATTAGAACGCATCCGCCAGCTGTACTCCCTTCCACGGCTGCTGCAACTCCTCCTGCTCCAGCAGAAGTCCAGGTGATTACCTCGGAAATCTCGGAACCCAAGGTGGCCTTTCCGGAAAAATTCGCTGGTGACCGAAAGGTGTTCCGGAACTTCAGGAGCAACTGTAAGCTGCTGTTCTCACTCAATCCCCACACATACCCTACTGAGCAAACCCGGGTTGGGGTTATTATTTCTTTCCTCACGGGAGAACCACAGACTTGGGCTTTTCGTCTCATGGATCGCCACAGTCCTGTATTAGCCACAGTGGATTCTTTCTTTGACGCAATGGCGGTCATTTTTGATGATCCTCACAGAGCCACTACCGCCGAGGCCGCCTTGCGTGCCCTGAAGCAAGGGACCCGTCCAGCGGAAGATTACACACTGGAGTTCCGGCAATGGGCGGACGATACTGAATGGAACCCAGCAGCACTAAAGAATCAGTATCGTTTTGGACTTTCATCCGAACTAAAGAATGAGCTAGCCCGTACTGGCATCCCCGACAGTTTGGAGGACCTCATCCTCCTTTCTATCCAATTAGATCAGAGGCTCAGGGAACGCAGAGAGGAAGAAAGGGCTGAGAAAGCGGGCCTTCCACCTCAGACTTGGAAGTTACCATCCGCTCCTCCTCCAGTTCGAATGCCTTCTTCATTTTCTCCAGCTATGCCTCCACCCGTCTTCAGTACTGCTCCAGAACCCATGCAGATTGGAGCCATTAGATCTGCATTAACTCCAGAGGAGCGTATCAGGCGTCGCAGACTCAACCTCTGCCTCTACTGTGGACAAGCAGGTCATTTGCTTCGGGGTTGACCGACCCGTCCAGCGGGTAAGAAGTCGCTTGAAAAAGACTTTACCTCTTGCCATGTTCCTGTGCCTCTCCTGACAGTTTCTTTGTCTTTACAGTGGGGAGACAAGCGGGTAGAACTCCAAGCAATCCTTGACTCTGGGGCCAGCGGGTGTTTTTTGGACAATAGAGTGGCACTACAGTTTCAGATACCGCTCCAGACCAAGAAGAATCCCATAGCTCTCCGTGTGGTAGATGGCTCTCTGATTACCTCAGGCCCTGTGGTGCAAGAGACTGTCTCACTTTTTGTTTTGTTGAATAAAGGGCATGCTGAAGTCATGAAGTTTGATGTGGTTTCTTCTCCTTTATTCCCCGTCATCCTGGGATTACCCTGGTTGCAGAAACACAACCCGTCCATCAACTGGGCTACCGGTGAAGTAAACTTTCTTTCGAATTTTTGTTCTTCTCAATGTATTTCTTCTTCAAATAGAGTCTGTTCCTTATCCCCTGCCTCTGAAATCCAGGACCTTCTTCCTCAGGTTTACTGGGAATTTTCGGACGTTTTCAACAAAAGAGGGGCTGACAAGTTACCTCCTCATCGTATTTACGATTGCCCTATTAACCTTCTTCCTGGGGCTCAGATTCCTTTTGGACGAGTTTATCCTTTATCCGAGTCTGAACTCGTGGAGCTTCGTTCTTATTTAGATGAGAATCTGGCTAAAGGTTTCATTAGACAGTCTTCTTCTCCAGCAGGAGCCGGGATTTTCTTTGTTGAGATTCATTAAGACCTTGCATCGACTACCGGGATTTGAACAAAATCACAGTCAAAAATCGTTACCCACTTCTTCTCATTCCTGAACTATTTCAACGTTTGGCGGAAGCTAAGATCTTTTCTAAGCTGGATCTCCGGGGCGCTTACAATCTGGTCAGAATAAGAGAAGGCGATGAATGGAA
The DNA here is from genome assembly GCF_017654675.1 of Xenopus laevis. Taxonomy (NCBI): domain Eukaryota; kingdom Metazoa; phylum Chordata; class Amphibia; order Anura; family Pipidae; genus Xenopus; species Xenopus laevis. Next base: position 55,882,893 of record NC_054383.1, read on the forward strand.
GACGGCCTTTCGTACTCGTTATGGGCATTTTGAATACCTAGTCATGCCCTTTGGTCTCTGCAACGCCCCTGCAACGTTTCAACATTTTGTTAATGACGTATTCAGAGACTTCCTTGATATATTCGTCATCATATATTTAGATGATATTCTTGTTTTTTCTAATTCTTTGGAAGAACACAGACTACATTTAAAGAGGGTCCTGGCACGTTTGCGCACTCATCAGCTGTATGCCAAGATCGAGAAATGTGTGTTTGAACAATCATCTGTGTACTTTTTGGGTTTCTTCATTTCTCCTCAGGGTATCCAGATGGACTCTTAACTGGCCAATTCCATCTTCCAAAAAAGCTGTTCAACGTTTTATTGGTTTTGCAAATTTTTACAGAAAATTTATAAAGAATTTTTCTCAAGTCATCCTTCCAATTACTGAGTTGACTCGCAATAATCAAAAGTTTTTTTGGTCCACACAGGCTCAGGGGGCTTTTGAGAAACTGAAGACTCTCTTCACTTCAGGCCCAATTCTTCATCATCCGGACGTCTCCCTTCCTTTCATTTTGGAGGTTGACGCTTCAGAACTTGCGGTGGGTGCTGTGTTGTCGCAGAGAACTGGGATTCAAGAGGATCTTCATCCTGTTGCTTTTTTCTCTCGTAAGTTGGCCAAGAGTGAATGTAATTACGATGTTGCTGACCGTGAATTACTTGCCATAGAGCTAGCTCTTGAAGAGTGGAGGTATCTCCTTGAAGGGTCTAAACATCCGATTCTCATCTTTACGGATCATAGGAATCTAGAGTATCTACGTTCGGCCAAGAGGTTGAGACCTAGACAAGCAAGGTGGGCTTTATTTTTCATGAGATTTAATTTTCATCTCACATACCGTCCTGGGTCAAAGAACGTTAAAGCAGATGCGTTATCTCGAATGTTCTCTCCTGAAGACGAGGTTCCTCTGGCTCCTGAGACGATTTTAAACTCTAACAATTTCCTCCTGCTACAGTCTACTCTTATAGATGGAATTAAGGACGCATCCATAAACATCTCGGAACCATCATTAGTTCCCAAGGAGGGGTTTCTTCTTCATCAAGGTAAAATTTTTGTTCCAGAACAAATACGTTTAGAGGTCCTTAAGAATATTCATGATTCTGAATTGGCGGGTCATCCAGGTATCAAGAAGACCATTATCTCGGCTAAGAGATTATTTTGGTGGCCTGGGATGGCTAAAGACTGTTTTAAGTTTGTTTCATCATGTGAAGTTTGCACCAGATCCAAGGACTCTCATTCTAAGCCTATTGGTCTTCTTCAACCACTGCCAGTGCCTTCTCGTCCATGGGGTTCAGTTTCTTTGGACTTTATTTCTGATTTACCATTGTCCTGTGATTGTTCCACCATTGTTGTTTTTGTGGACAGTTTAACCAAAATGGCTCATTTTAAGTCGTTACCAAGACTTCCTTCTGCCTCTGAGACGGCCGATACCTTCATTAAGGAAGTAGTAAGACTTCATGGTCTTCCAGATGAGGTGGTGTCGGATCGGGGACCGCAATTCACATCACAGTTTTGGAAATCGTTGTGTGGAGCACTCAAGATTTCGGTGTCCCTTTCTTCTGCTTTTCATCCCCAGTCCAATGGCCAGACCGAGCGAACTAACCAGACTCTCGAGCAATATCTGAGATGTTATTCTTCGTACCTCCAAGACGATTGGGTGAATCTTCTTCCTCTTGCAGAGTTTGCTTATAATAATTCCCACCATTCTTCAATCAATCAGTCCCCTTTCTTCGCAAACTATGGTCTTCATCCAGTAACTTTTCCTTCTGCCATTGTTGCTGACATTTTAGTTCCTGCTGTCAAGGACCGACTAACCTTTTTGTCCAATAATTTTCAAAAACTTCAAGAAAATGTGAAGAAGGCTCAACAAAATTTCAAAACTTATGCTGATCGGAGACGGAGAGGTGACCCAGAGTTCAAGGTGGGTGACTGTGTATGGTTGTCAACTGTTAACCTTAAGCTTTCTTGTCCCAGTAGGAAGTTGGGTCAACGTTTCCTGGGTCCCTTTCCTATTATTCGTCAAGTCAATCCTGTGGCTTTCCAGCTTAAACTTCCAGCATCCTGGCACATTCATCCAGTATTTCATGCTGCACTTCTGAAACCGGCCTCAACGTTTCTTTTTGCTGGGCGTACGGCTCCTCCTCCGCTTCCTGTTGTGGTCGATGGCCAAGAAGAATTTGAGGTTGAAGAGATCCTAGATTCCAGATTAAGAGGTAAATGTCTCCAGTACCTGGTGAGATGGAAGGGTTATGGTCCGGAAGAGAATTCTTGGGAACCAGCTTCTAACATCCACGCTCCGGAGTTGCTGGAAAAATTCCATGGAACTTGACAGTATAACCAGGCCCTAAGATGGATCCAGCTGAAGGAGCGTCTCCATTTGCCGTTTTAACCCAACAGCTGTCCTCTCTTACACAAGCTGTTCGGGAGCTGCAAAGTGGCTACTGGCAGTTGCAGGAGCATATCAGAGCCCATCCGCCAGCTGTTCTTCCTTCCCCGGCTGCTCCTCCTCTTCCTGTCGTGGTTGACGGTCAAGAAGAATTTGAGGTTGAAGAGATCATGGATTCCAGGTTGAGAGGCAAGCGTCTTCAATACCTGGTAAGGTGGAAAGGTTTTGGACCGGAAGAAAATTCGTGGGAACCAGTGTCTAACATTCACGCTCCGGAGTTGTTGGAGAAGTTCCATGGAACCTACCCTGGTAAGCCTTCTGGTTGTCGCGTCCTGAGGCCGCTCCTTGATGGGGGGCAATGTGAGGATTCGGGTCCACGTTCTATCCGGCGCAGGCGCGTGAATGTGCGCCGGCGCGTGACGCTGGACGCCGGCGACGGGCGCGGGCGCAAGGACGCGGGCGAAAACGCCTAAGACGGACGTGACGTCAGTACGGCGACGACCGGCGAAAAGACGCCAGTTGGCGCCAAACTGACAATATTTAAACCTGGTTCTGATGGAAATGCATTGCCTGGTTATTAGGTTGTTTGACTGAAACCCTAGCGTCTCTATACTCTTGAATTCCTGTTGTTGACCATTGCCTGTTCCCGGACTACGATTTCTTCTGCCTGTCTCGACTCTTCGGCCTGTCTCATCGATTACGAATCTCGCTGCCTGCCTTTTGACCTCGGACTTCCTGACTACGACTTTGCCTAATCCTTTTGTACTTCGCTGATCGTCTCATTGGCTACTCTCCACAACCCTGCTCCCTGTTCCACTCCAGGTGGGTAGCGGTTGTGTGAGGCGCTTGTGGGTTCACTATCTACGGCTCCTGCTCCTTCTACGACTGGATTATACTGGTAAACTTGACAATGTGGATATGGCTAGGCTGAAAATCCTCCCAGCAATGGCCGTTTAACCAATGAAAATTGTAGGTGGGTGAGGTTGAGGGTATTTATGGATTTTGTCACTGTGTTTTTGCATACACTTGAAAAAGAGCACTGAGCTCGAAACATGTCGTGTGTTGGTGAATAAAGGCACCTTTGCAGCAGAGTTTGCGCCTAATGGTATTCTTTACCCACACTTTAAATATCTATTCTTAATTGTCACTTTATTTAGTTTGTGGAAATCAATACAGGGTCTAAATGAATGGTCTTTTCGACTAAGAAGATTCCAGCCCCAGCAGGAGATGTGTAATTACGAATATTCATCAAGATAGTTACGTAATTCCAATAATTCAGGCTCAGACAGAGGATATATGCGACCAAATGGTATCTGTGCTCCGGGCAGCAGGTCAATGGGACAATCATAGAGTGTCTGTTCCCTTCTTGCTAAAGACATCTATAAATGCTTGATAAGCCACTGGAAGATTGTCAGGAGCTCCTTGTGGGGATGCAAGAGAACAGAGTTTGGCAGGCTCGTAGGGTAAAATTGGTTGATAATGGGAAAGGCAGAAGTCAGAAGAAAAACCATCTCCCCAGTCTCCCAATTAATGGACGGATTGTGTTTTCGAAGCCACGGCATCCCCAAAATAACAGGAAATAACGGTGACACCACAATATCAAAGTTCAAGATTTCTGAGTGAAAATTGTTAAGTGATATAAAGAGGGGAAAAGTCTCTTGAATGACTGGACCGGACAATATGGGTGAGCCATTTGCAACTTGAAGTAGCATGGGATTCTTTTTCTGGCGAAGGGGAAAACCGTAAGCTTCAGCGGTTCTAGAATCCAGGAAACATCCACTGGCCCCAGTGGGGCAATGAGTCAATGATTGCTTGTAGCTTCACTGTCCTGCCTTCCCACTGCAAGGAAAGTGGAACAGTAAGTAAGGGAGTTAAAGGAGAAGTAAACACTGGAGACGTATTAGAAATAGCTTTACCCCTAGGAGAAGGTTGTGTAGGACAATCACGAACAGATGGCCACAATATAAGCATAAATTGAGCCTTTGACGTCTCAGGCGTTCTGGGGTTAATGCTGATCTAATGGCACCAATATGCATAGGTTCAGGGTCCACAGAAGCAGATGAGGCAGCAGGCAACCAGACTGGTGGAGGAGCATGAGGAAGAACCCACATTGGGGAGCCTTGGCCTGATCTCTTAGCTCTCTGCTCATGGAGTCTCTGATCAATTTGTATGGTAAGTAGAATGAGGTCATCAAGGGTCTCGGGAATTCCCGTGCTTGCCAGTTCATCCTTTAAGCTTTCCAAACGATACTGATGTTTAAGTTCGGATTGATTCCAATCTACATCTGCTGTGAATTTGCGGAACTCCACTGTATAATCTTCAGCTGGTCCTCGCCCTTGACTCATGCATGCAGCGAAGCTTCTACCGCAGAAGATCTATGTGGATCCTCATATAACACAGCCATTGCTTTAAAGAAAGACTCCACTGTGACCAGTTCTGGACTTTGTTTATCCATTATATGAAAGGCCCAAGCTTGGGGGTCCCCAGTAAAGAAGGAAATAACAGTGCCCACACGGGCCTGTTCAGTAGGATAAGTACATGGCTTCAACGTAAATAGAAGTTTACAGGCGAAAAGTCTTTTGATTGTCCAAAAATCGCTCAGGGAGATGAACTTTAGGCTCCGGTTGGTCAGGAGGAAGTGCATGGCTACTAGAGGCAGATTGATCAGCCGATGAAACCAGTGGAGTAACTAGACCCCTAAGGGCCCCGGTACAGAAATTTACAATTGGACCCCCCTAAAGTGATTGTTCGCCTATGAGTAACAATATGATGCAGAGAGGGATATTCTGAGAAATTTGCAATTGGTTTTCATTTTGTTTGTGGTTTTTAAGTTATTTAGCTTTTTTATTCAGCAGCTTTCCAGTTTGCAATTTCAGCAGTTTGGTTGCTAAGGTCCAAATTCCCCTAGCAACCATGCACTGATTTGAATAAGAGACTAAAATATGAAGAGGGTCTAAATACACAAATGAGTCATTAAAAAGTAGTATTTGTTTTTAGATGGGGTCAATAACTCCCATTTAAAAGCTGGAACGATGTAGAAGAGGAAGGAAAATAATTCAAAAACAATAAAAATAAATAATGTAGACCAAATGAAAAGTTGCTTAGAATTTTCCATTATATAACATACTAAAAGTTACATGTAAAAAGGTAAAATTGAGGCTTCACTGTATTATAATGATATAAGGGATAATGTACCACCTACTGTAAATGATAAGGATATTAGGAGTCACTGTGGGGTTATGTGACGTGACTATATAAAGACACAAGGCTGCAGGCTGAGTTATATAGTACAGAGTATCACTCATGTATTATAATGTAAATTATAAGGAGATATATATATATATATATATATATAGCAAATTTGAGTACAGTGCACACGGATAACCGAAAAAAGCAATGCCTGTGTGCTGGTTACATGTGTCAATAGTCATAGGCAAGAGAGAAAAACCGCACCAACAGGTCTTTATACAAAAATAGAAAACCTTTTATTCAACGTTTCAGCTCGACCGCTGGAGCCGTCTTCAGGAACAAAAAAATTGTGCATACCACCAAACAAACTTAAATACCCCCATTGCACACCAAAAGGGAAGTGACAAGGAGTGGGAGTGTGTACTCTGTAACCAATCAGTGCCCCAATGCTCATCATCATAGTTAAAAAATAAATAATACATAAATAACCATCCAGTGTGTATATATACTCCGTGACCTGTGTGCCATAGTGCCACGTGCAAAGTTAAAAATCATTAAAACCATTGAAGATCGCCGTGTATATTAACTACACATATCTAAGTGAAGCTAACACTGACTGCACCCCGCCGGCAGGAAAGACGGCTCTTATATACCTCCATAGCCATGTCGCCTCAGATTAACAGGTACAGAGCGGTGTATGGAAGCAGCAGAATAATCCGTCTCGGCAAACTTTTAAAACCGCAACTGATCCTCTCTGATCCCTGACAGCAGCTCTACAGAGTTTCCTCACTATCCCTTGCGACTCACACTGCTAAACACGCCCCCATTCACCATATATGGAATGCTCCTCTTGTGCCAAACTATTATATATATATATATGAACAATATATGAACAATTGAAGACACAAGGCTGCAGACTGAGTACCACTCATGTATCATAGAAAATACTATTCAGGCCTGGTCAAGTTATGAGAAAACTTAGGGGGGCTGTTCCTGCTGAAGTGTGCTTAGTACAGGGGTTTATCAATGCTGCCATAGTTTTATGGCATCTCTCTGTACAGGCTATGAGCAAACTTATGGGGCTGTTCCAGCTGAATTGTGCTTAGTACAGGGGACCTATAGGCATATACATCCAGTAACAATTGCTGCAAACTACTAATTAGCTGGCCTTTTATACACTCACATTGCAAAAGGTGCCTTCTGATTTCTATTTTGTGATATTTTCTTTTCTTCTTTACCACATTATCATTGTCTTTTCTTCTCTCAACATCTCAGCTCTTATGTGCTTATATTACTTTTCTTTCACATACCAAATATTCTTTTTCTTCCTTAAACATATATTTTTTCATTTTTCACCCCTACTATGACCTCTGCCAGTTTTTCACTCGCCTTTACTCATTTATTTGGTGTTTTACAAATAAACGTTCTTTCCCTTTCTGTATCTCCCAATTTCTCCTAATTTCCCATACTCCATACAGTCTCTTACATCCCAGTTTGTACCTTTTGCCGAACACTTTTCTTTCTTCCTTTTTTCTTCTCATAGAAGTCTCACTATGGTACTGAGCTGATCTGGTATGGGGACAGGCTGGACCAATCAAGTTTGGGGGTGGGCCAGGCCAATAGGGCTCAATGGCGGGCTGGGCCAATCGGATGTGAGGGTGGGACCAATTGGATTTGGTGGCTGGCTGGGCCAATCAGATTTAGCGGCTGGCTGGGCCAATCGGATTCAGCGGCTGGCTGGGCCAATTGGATTCAGAGGTGGGCTGGGCCAATTGGGATTATGTGCAGGCTGGGCCAATTCGGATTGGGCCACTGGGGATGAGGAAAAAGAAGAGAAAAAAGAATCGGAGCTGCCACTGGATGAAACTGTAGCTGAACCACCTGGAGGTGACTGCAGTGTCCTCATCTGATATTGCATCTGAGCATAGCCTCCCTGAAGCTCATGGACTGCTTGAGTAAGCATAGATAGCTGTTGTGTGAGGACCGAAAATGGAGATGGTCCTTCCGCTTGATCCATCTTGTGGCCTGGTTATACTGTCATGCTTACCAGATAGAGAGGTGATGGATCTCTTCTGGATCACATGGACCAACAAGCTGCTCACACAACACAGTACCCACCCGGGGATGATACAGGGGTATTTGCGACATTGATCTGAACACCTGTGGTCTCAACTGGAATGCCAACTATGAAGTCTGATTAGCCAGCATCAGGGCCCAGCTGCACTAATGCTCCAAAAAATGTTCCAAAATCTATGGGAAGATTTATTAAAATGTGAGATTGTGATTTTGCCATAATTCTGGAAAAATTAGGCAAAAAATTGCGATTGTGACTTTTCCTCAAAAAGTTGTGGTTAAAAAAGAGAGAGAGAGAAAACCCCACCTAAAACCTGCCAAGATACCATAAAAGCCAGTGGAAAGAATCTTTTCAGAATTCAATCAAGTTATTAATTGAGGTTTCTTTTGACAATCATTATCAACCCATTTGAGATTTTTCATAAATATAAAAATTAGGATTACAAAAAACGCAAATTGTGATTGTGTTTTAAACACAAGTATGTGCATTTTTTAAACACAATAACTCAAATTTTAAGAAATACACCCCTTAGTATAATACTTTTTCCATGAATGGAAGATTAACTTTAAATTAATACCCCTTGGTTTCAGAACGAGATGTTGGGCTGTGTCTGGACACTTTAAGCCATATAGTATATGTTTAGAGTCAGCGGTGCTCAGGGGCCACTGCTGTCTGAGGCAGCAGCCCAATGCTCCCCCCCCCACTCCTCGCTTTCAACTTTTAGCATCGGAGTGGGTCCGGGGGGGGGGGGCAACCGCACTTGCTGCACTAGCAGAGCTGAATTTCCATGTTAAAAAATGGAAATTTGTCTCTTCGAATTACCAGAGGCCACTTTTTGCCGCCCCTGGTAACAAGTCGATCCATGCTACCTGAGGCAAGGTTCTCACCTTGCCTCATGGCAGGAGTGGCCCTGTTTAGAGTATATGTAGGCCTAACAATCCATGGTAACATTGGCATGTGTATGTCAAAAATGCCTTTTGACAGTAAAGAAATCATGCAAAATAAGTAATTTTTGTCTAATTTAAACAATTTCAGCACTACTGTGACTGTGCATTGTGAAATTAAGGATACAAAAATGCCTGTGGGAACCATATTTACAATATTGCAATGTTCCATGGCTTATACTAAGGGCATTTTACTTGTTTGTGTTTTTGTTTTCAATGCTTACTTTTTTCAAATTGTTTTTGTAGAAAGTAGCAAAGTAGAATATTGAGAAAAGACTCTTCTAGAAACGAACTAGTTAATGTGGTCTTGCCATGCATGAACTGGTATGGAACAGCTGTTGATGGGAGATAGTATGTGTTTCATCTTTCTCCACGTGTTAAAAGAATGGAACAGAATCAGGTTACTTTCCACCATACATTGCTCTCAAGAAAAGTCTAAATTCAGTGCTTATTACACAGATCAGGGAGGGCAGTTTTTTTCTTTTAATGTGCACCTCTGTTCTCACAGTCAGCGGCATGTTAGGGGCTGCTGCCGCCTGAGGCAGCAGCACTATACTCCCCTCCAACTCCTAGCATCGGAGTGGGTATAGGGGGGAGCATCACTAGTGCAGCGGGCGCTACGGCACTTGCTGTACTAGCAGAACCAAATTTCCATGTTAAAAAATGGAAATTTGTCTCTTTACGTTACCAGAGGCGGCTTTTTACCTTGCCTCATGGCAGGAGCGGCCCTGTTTAGAGTGTATGTAGGACTAACAATCATGCCTAACAAAAATGTCAGACTTTTCAACCTAATTACTGTTTTACTATATTTTTAATTGTCAAATACATAACCTTACAGTTATCAACTTTGAATCTCATATGCCACTCAGACTGGGAATTTTTTTTGTGAATTTAATAATTCACCAAAAATGTCAAACTTGTTTTACATAGCACTTGCATCTCCTCCAACTTTCTTGAAATCCTCTCCCCAAAACAGATGAACTAGGTGCAGCCCATCCATAGCAAAGAGCTTCTGAGAGGAAAATCAGCCCAGTTCTCTTAACATGACTTCCTCCCTACAACAATCTCTTTAGTCTCTTTAAGCTCCTGCTCCTGCCTTTGGTTCCTAGCACTCCCATCTGTACTAGTGCAGCTGCCCCACAGGGTGGTCTACAAGTCAGCTTGCTCTACACATGACCGAGCTGTTCTTCCAAACATCTTCACCCAAAATAGCAAATCTGTTGTTGTATGCTGGCTGTGGATAATCAGCCCTGCCCTTCCATCCACTACTTGCTAAGGCATAGAGGAGGGGCAGGCTATATATGATTGGTGCCTGAGATTTTTAAATACCTTTATTTTTATGGGTGTTTTAATTTAAAAAAAAATGGGTTTCATGTTTAATTTGAAAATGAATTTTATTATACAACATTTTATGTCAGTTACAGTCCCCTTTAAAATGTAAAATTAAAAATGTTAAGCCACCAGCATTGTTTTATAGTTTGTATTGCATCAGCTTGTCATTCATTTGTATGGTTATGTCTTCTCTATAGCAATGTCTTTCTTAGGCCACCATACCCCTACCATGTGATCCTGTGTAATACCAGTAAATGATCACTGTAGCTGCCATCTTCATAGTGTACACAGCTAGCTCGTCACTATCCGCAGCCATCCTACCCCATCCAGCCTCGTGGTAGCATCGTTGGTAGGTATTGTTTATAGCCCAAGCCCATCTATAAAGGCAAACAGTTATTTACTTGTTTTGTGCATTTATATGCAAGTTTATATCTGTTTATATGCAGCTACCTCATGGCCCTGCTATACAGTATATGTTTCTCCCTAGGTATCTAGGTCTTATATTATATGCAGATGCCTCTCTCCTCTTTTAGTTAACATATGCTACACAGTGTTTATGCATTTAAATATATTATGTTATATTGTACAGCTTACTAAGCACTAGGGATGTAGCGAACGTCGGAAAAAAAGTTCGCGAACATATTCGCGAACTTGCGCAAAAATGCGAGCGGTTCGCGAACGGTTCGCGAACCCCATAGACTTCAATGGGAAGGCGAACTTTAACATCTAGAAAAGACATTTCTGGCCAGAAAAATGATTTTAAAGTTGTTTAAAGGGTGCAACGACCTGGACAGTGGCATGCCAGAGGGGGATCATGGGCAAAAATGTTTCTAAAAAATCCATTGTTGACACAGCGCTGCGTTTTGTGCTGTAAAGGGCAGAAATCACACTACATTTCTAAACCTGTGTAATAAAATGCTTTAAAACGTCCGGCGTCTACATGCCAATCAAGTCGTGTAAAAGTTACAGCCTGTTCACACGCAAAGACGAAACGCGGTGCTTACTGCAACGCAAAAAGACGCAAAGAGCTTTAATGAATGATACCGTCAAGTGAGCAAATAATAGTTTTTAATTACTAGTTGCTTGTCACCTCCAGGATGTTCGTCCTGTTGGTGGCAATATTTCTGTAGTGGTGTGTTTAGCAGTCACCGTGCTTGTGCGCACGTGCACGGTCAGGCAGAGGTAATTCAATGTACAGTGAAGTGAACCAAAAAACACAGATTCTGCAGTGTGGGCCCAGTTTTGGTCTACTTTATTGATCACCTGCGGTGACCATAAAAGATGCGATTTTGCCACTGTTGCAGAACCCTGAAAAATTAGGCATGTGTACTTTCCTGAAAAATTATGTTTTTTTTGTCGCAGCCACTGAACCAGAAGTCCAGAAACAATATGCCATATAAATGCTGAAAATATTAATTTTTTTTGTGGCAGCCACTGCAGCACAGAGGCCAGAAAAAATATGCCATATAAATGCAAACAATATTAATTTTTTTTTGTCGCAGCCACTGCAGCACAGAGGCCAGAAAAAATATGCCATATAAATGCAAACAATATTATTTTTTTTTTGTCGCAGCCACTGCAGCACAGAGGCCAGGAAAAATATGCCATATAAATGCTAACAATATACATTTTTTTTGTCGCAGACACTGAAGCACAGAGGCCATAAAAAATATGCCATATAAATGCAGAAAATATGCATTTTTTTGGTCGCAGCCACTGAAGCACAGTTGACAGAAAAATTATGCCATATAAATGCAGAAAATATAAATTTTTTTGGTTGCAGCCACTGAAGCACAGAGGCCAGAAAAATTATGTCATATAAATGCAGAAAATATGCATTTTTTGGTCGCAGCCACTGAAGCACAGTTGACAGAAAAATTATGCCATATAAATGCAGAAAATATAAATTTTTTTGGTTGCAGCCACTGAAGCACAGTTGCCAGAAAAAATATGCCATATAAATGCAGAAAATATAAATTTTTTTGGTTGCAGCCACTGAAGCACAGTTGACAGAAAAATTATGTCATATAAATGCAGAAAATATGCATTTTTTTGGTCGCAGCCACTGAAGCACAGTTGACAGAAAAATTATGCCATATAAATGCAGAAAATATAAATTTTTTTGGTTGCAGCCACTGAAGCACAGAGGCCAGAAAAATTATGCCATATAAATGCAGAAAATATGCATTTTTTTGGTTGCAGCCACTGAAGCACAGAGGCCAGAAAAATTATGCCATATAAATGCAGAAAATATGCATTTTTTTGGACGCAGCCACTGAAGCACAGTTGCCAGAAAAAATATGCCATATAAATGCTGAAAATAGTCATTTTTCGCCATACGTTGACCTTGTAGACATTGTTTGCCCAGTTTTTTTGGTTGCAGCCACTGAAGCACAGAGGCCAGAAAAAATTAAACCAGTAGGGTTTGCACCCTAGTTTGTAACGGTGGCGGAGGGAGGAGGACGCTAAAGGACAGCTGTGTGTGGAGTCATGAGGCTTGAAGAGAAGGACAGCTGCATAGAAGTCAGAACAAGTCTTCCGGCGTGCAGTAACCCTCCGAGATCCACCCCTCATTCATTTTAATAAAGGTCAGGTAATCGACACTTTTGTGACCTAGGCGAGTTCTCTTCTCAGTTACAATCCCTCCTGCTGCACTGAAGGTCCTTTCTGAGAGCACACTTGAGGCTGGGCAAGACAAGAGGTTCATGGCAAATTGTGACAGCTCTGGCCACAGATCAAGCCTGCGCACCCAGTAGTCCAGGGGTTCATCGCTCCTCAGAGTGTCGATATCTGCAGTTAATGCCAGGTAGTCCGCTACCTGCCGGTCGAGGCGTTCTTTGAGGGTGGATCCAGAAGGGTTGTGGCGCTGCCTTGGACAGAAAAACATTTGCATGTCTGACGTTACAGACTGGCCAAAGGGCTTTGTCCTTGCAGGTGTGCTCGTGGCAGGATTACTGGCACCTCTGCCCCTGGAATGTTGATGAGTTCCTGAAGTGACATCACCCTTAAAAGCATTGTACAACATGTTTTGCAGGCTGGTTTGTAAATGCCGCATCTTTTCGGACTTGTGGTATGTTGGTAACATTTCTGACACTTTATGCTTGTACCGAGGGTCTAGTAGCGTTGCGACCCAGTACAGGTCCTTCTCCTTAAGCCTCTTGATACGGGGGTCCTTCAACAGGCATGACAGCATGAAAGACCCCATTCTCACAAGGTTGGATGCAGAGCTATCCATCTCCGCTTCCTCATTATCAAGGACTGCATCATCCACGGTCTCCTCCCCCCAGCCACGTACAAGACCAGGGGTCCCCAAAAGGTCACCACTAGCCCCCTGGGAAGCCTGCTCCTGTTGGTCCTCCTCCTCCTCCTCCACAAAGCCACCTTCCTCCTCTGACTCCACTTCTGGCACCTCTCCCTGCGTTGCAGCAGGTGCCTGGGTTCGTTCTGGTGATTCCGACCAGAAATCGTGCGCTTCCAGCTCCTCGTCACGCTGGTCTACAGCCTCATCTGTCACTCGTCGCACGGCACGCTCCAGGAATAAAGCGAAGGGTATTAGGTCGCTGATGGTGCCTTCGGTGCGACTGACCATATTTGTCACCTCTTCAAAAGGTCGCATGAGCCTGCAGGCATCGCGCATAAGCACCCAGTAACGGGGGAAAAAAATCCCCAGCTGTGCAGATCCAGTTCCTACCACCCAGTTCAAAAAGGTACTCGTTGACGGCCCTTTGTTGTTGCAGCAGACGTTCCAACATAAGGAGCGTTGAATTCCAGCGAGTCTGGCTGTCAGAAATCAAACGCCTGACTGGCATGTTGTAGCGCTGCTGAATGTCAGCAAGGCGTGCCATGGCTGTGTAGGAACGCCTGAAATGGGCCGACACCTTTCTGGACTGGGTGAGAACGTCCTGGAATCCTGGGTACTTGGAGACAAAACGTTGGACTATTAAATTTAACACATGTGCCATGCAGGGCACATGTGTTAAATTGCCTAGTCTCAACGCTGCCAACAGATTTGCTTCCATTGTCACACACCACTTTTCCGATCTGCAGTTGGTGTGGGGTCAGCCACCGATCGGCCTGTGACTGCAGAGATGACAGGAGTACAGATCCGGTATGGTTTTTGCTTTCCAGGCACGTCATCCCCAAGACAGCGTGACAACGGCGTACCTGGCACGTCGAATAGCCTAGGGGGAGCTGGGGGTGCACAGGTGTGGAGGAGGAGAAGGAGGACCCAGCAGCAGAGTAAGAAGAAGAAGAAGAAGACGAGGTAGAGAGCGATGGAGGAGTAGAGGTGGTGGCAGAACCGCGTGCAATCCGTGGCGGTGACACCAACTCCACTGTTGTTGTTGAGCTACCCATTCCCTGCTTCCCAGCCATTACCAAGTTCACCCAGTGGGCAGTGTAGGTGACATACCTGCCCTGACCATGCTTGGAGGACCATGCGTCAGTAGTCATATGGACCTTTGGCCCAACACTAAGTGACAGAGATGCGGTAACTTGGCTCTGCACATGTTGGTACAGGTGTGGTATTCCCTTTTTAGAAAAAAAAATTGCGGCTGGGTACCTTCCACTGCGGTGTCCCAATTGCTACAAATTTGCGGAAGGCCTCAGAGTCCACCAGCTGGTATGGTAAAAGCTGGCGGGCTAAGAGTGCAGACAAGCCAGCTGTCAGACGCCGCGCAAGGGGGTGACAGTCAGACATTGGCTTCTTACGCTCAAACATGGCCTTCACAGAAACTTGGCTGGTGGCAGATGACTGGGAATGGGAACAGGTGGTCAAGGTGGAAGGCGGAGTGGAGGGTGGTTCAGACGGGTCAAGGAGAGCAGAGGTAGAGCAGTAAGATGCTGGACCAGAAGGAGTGTGGCTTTTAGTTTGCCTGTTGCCTTTGAGGTGTTGCTCCCAAAGTGCTTTGTGCTTGCCGCTCATGTGCCTTCGCATAGAAGTTGTACCTATGTGGCTGTTGGGCTTACCAAGGCTCAGTTTCTGACTGCACTCATTGCAAATTACAATGCTTTTGTCAGAGGCACACACATTAAAAAATCCCACACTGCTGACTTTTTGGAAGTGTGCGATCTGGCGGTAACAGTAGAAGTTGGCGGAGTTGGCGGTATTGGCGGCAATGGCGGGTGCGTTGGCCGGCTGAACACAGGTGCCGATACATGTTGTTGCCCTACTGATCCCTGCGGGCTGTCCTCCCTGCTTCTTCTAGGTCTTATTCTCCTACTGCCTCTCTGACTCTCCGTCTCTCCATCTGAACTACCCTCCTCTTGCTCTCTTCTACTAGGCACCCACAAAACATCAATCTCCTCATCATCATTCTCCTCAGATGCATCAATTTCTTCTGACACATCACAGAAGGAAGCAGCAGCGGGGACCTCCTCCTCATCACTCATTATGTCCATCTCTATCGTGTTCTCTGCCAGAATTAAATCTGGTGTAAGGTCCTCATCTCCTTCATCTTCTTCTGGCAATAATGGTTGCGCATTACTCAGTTCAAGAAACTCATGGGAAAATAACTCCTCTGACCCCAGTGAAGAAGGGGCACCGGTGGTGGAGGAAGTGTTACGTGGGGTGGCCATAGCAGTGGAGGATGAGGAGGATGTTGTGGTAAAGTTAGAAACGGTAGAGGATGGGGTGTGCTGTGTAAGCCAGTCAACTACCTCTTCAGCATTTTGGGAGTTCAGGGTCATTGGCTTTTTAAAACTGGGCAATTTGCTAGGGCCACAGGATTGCATAGCAGCACGGCCCCTAGCACGGCCTCTGCGTGGCGGCCTGCCTTTGCCTGGCATTATTTTTAAAAAAACAACAACAACAAAAACTCAGTTGGTTTTTCTGGAAACGATAATACACACAGCTAGATGGCAGTTTGAAGAAAACAGTGTGCAAATAATGCCTACAAGGTCAACGTATACACAGCGGTGGATACGGATTACGTAAAATATATGAATGCTGCTTGAAAAAAAGTAACTCAAGTGGTTTTTCTAGAGACGATAATATTATCAATATTTAGACAAAATGTGAACAAGCTCACACAGCTAGATGGCGGTTTGAAGAAAACACTGTGCAAATAATGCCTACAAGGTCAACGTATACACAGCGGTGGATACGGATTACGTAAAATATAAGAATGCTGCTTGAAAAAAAGTCACTCCGGTGTTTTTTCTGGAGACGGTAATATTATGGATATTTAGACAGAATGTGAACACGGGCACACAGCTAGATAGCAGTTGGTTGAATAACACACTGGGCAAAAAATGCCTACAGGGCAAATAATGCCTAAAAGGTCAACGTATACACAGCGGTGGATACGGATTACGTAAAATATAAGAATGCTGCTTGAAAAAAAGTCACTCCGGTGTTTTTTCTGGAGACGGTAATATTATGGATATTTAGACAGAATGTGAACACGGGCACACAGCTAGATAGCAGTTGGTTGAATAACACACTGGGCAAAAAATGCCTACAGGGCAAATAATGCCTACAAGGTCAACGTATACACAGCGGTGGATACGGATTACGTAAAATATAAGAATGCTGCTTGAAAAAAAGTCACTCCGGTGTTTTTTCTGGAGACGGTAATATTATGGATATTTAGACAGAATGTGAACACGGGCACACAGCTAGATAGCAGTTGGTTGAATAACACACTGGGCAAAAAATGCCTACAGGGCAAATAATGCCTACAAGGTCAACGTATACACAGCGGTGGATACGGATTACGTAAAATATAAGAATGCTGCTTGAAAAAAAGTCACTCCGGTGTTTTTTCTGGAGACGGTAATATTATGGATATTTAGACAGAATGTGAACACGGTCACACAGCTAGATAACAGTTGGTTGAATAACACACTGGGCAAAAAATGCCTACAGGGCAAATAATGCCTAAAAGGTCAACTTATACACTACTACAGCGATGGATACGGATTACGTAAAATTTATTATGGCTGCTTGAAAAAAGTCACTCCGGTGTTTTTTCTGGAGACGGTAATATTATGGATATTTAGACAGAATGTGAACACGGTCACACAGCTAGATAACAGTTGGTTGAATAACACACTGGGCAAAAAATGCCTACAGGGCAAATAATGCCTAAAAGGTCAACTTATACACTACTACAGCGATGGATACGGATTACGTAAAATTTATTATGGCTGCTTGAAAAAAGTCACTCCGGTGTTTTTTCTGGAGACGGTAATATTATGGATATTTAGACAGAATGTGAACACGGGCACACAGCTAGATAGCAGTTGGTTGAATAACACACTGGGCAAAAAATGCCTACAGGGCAAATAATGCCTAAAAGGTCAACTTATACACTACTACAGCGATGGATACGGATTACGTAAAATTTATTATGGCTGCTTGAAAAAAGTCACTCCGGTGTTTTTTCTGGAGACGGTAATATTATGGATATTTAGACAGAATGTGAACACGGGCACACAGCTAGATAGCAGTTGGTTGAATAACACACTGGGCAAAAAATGCCTACAGGGCAAATAATGCCTAAAAGGTCAACTTATACACTACTACAGCGATAGTAAAATAAAAAAAAGTTAAATAAAAAAGAATGAATATTAAAAAAAAAAAATTAAAGTTGGTGCTGCTGAACTACTAGGAGCAGCAGATTAGCACACCAGTCCCACTCCCCAACACTGCTAGACTAATAGCACTGGGCTCTTATAGTAGTAGTAGTAGTAGTAGTAGTAGTAGTAGTAGTAAAACAACAAAAAAATAAATAAAAGCAGTCCTTACAAGGACTATTGCTATTGCAGCAGTCAGCAGATGAGATCAGAAGCAGGACAGCTGCCCACTGCAGCTACATACAGAGCACTGCAGTAGAAGGTAGATTACTAGCCAGCAAAGCTACCTAAGCTTAAATGTCCCTCAAACCCCTGCAGACTTCTGTCCCTCCAATAACAGAGCAGTATCAAAACGATTACTAGCCAGCAAACTTTCAACTGTCCCTGAAATCACTAACAGGCAGCAGCTCTCTCCCTACACTATCTCTTCAGCACACACAGGCAGAGTGAAAAAACGCTGCAGGGCTTCGGTTTTTATAGGGAAGGGGAGTGGTCCAGGGGAGAGCTTCCTGATTGGCTGCCATGTACCTGCTGGTCTGGGGTGAGAGGGCAAAAAAAAGCGCCAACAATGGCGAACCCAAAATGGCGAACGTCGCGCGACGTTCGCGAACTTCCGGCGAGCGCGAACACCCGATGTTCGCGCGAACAAGTTCGCCGGCGAACAGTTCGCGACATCTCTACTAAGCACTGTCATTTTCTATCTTCTCTAGTTTTACACCTAATAAACTGAAGCTCAATAACCTGTGTCAGTGGGTTAATGAAGGAAGGAGTTTAGCTACATGTCAAGCTACACACTACCCCATGGTAACAAGTAGTGAGGACAGAACAGTAAAACAATGGCTATCCAAAAGGCAGATCTATAGCTTTACTGCTTTGAAGTAAAACAACGGCTATCGAAAAGGTGGATCTATAGCTTTACTGCATTGCAGTAAAACAACGGCTATCCAGCAGCTGGATCTGCAGTTTACTGCATGCACAGTAAAACAAAGGCTATCGAGCAGGAAGATGAACAACAACTCACTGCATGTGCATACAACATCCTAGCACAGTGATTCAGATACAGTCACTGCTATCAAGTCATTGCAGCACAGAGAAGCCACTACATCTAAAGCAGGCTTATTCAGTGTTACACAATGTCACAGGAAAAGACATCCTCATTAATAACCAGATCCCGAGTTTCGGGCTCCTCTCAACGCTCATCTGTTACTAATGCTGCTGCCATTGCCCGCGCAAAAGCAGAAGCAGCAAAGGCCCGTGCTGCCTTCGCAGAGAGGGAAATGGAGGCAAAGGTAAAGAAACCACTGTTAGGAGCAGAGAGTGTATGCTTAGAAGCAGAAAGTGCACGCTTAGAAGCAGAAAGGAAAGCAGAGAGTGCATGCTTAGAAGCAGAAAGGAAAACAGAGAGTGCACGCTTAAAAGCAGAGAGTGCACACTTAGAAAAACTGGCCTTAGAGAAGGAAGCTGCAGCGGCCATAGCGGAAGCAGAGGCTCTAGAGATGATTGTGTACCCTGACAGTGAAAGACACAGCAAGGGACCCGAGATTGAACCCCAAGATCCACTACAACGCACTAGAGAGTATGTCTACCAGCACTCCAAGCAGGACACAAATTCTCTTTCAGCACAGCAACCAGGCCAACATGCTGCCCCTGAGCCACCACAAGGATGCCATACACCTCCAAAGGCTGTCAGCAAGCTGCAATTGCATCAAAGAGACCACACTGAACAAGGCGATCCCACTTACAGCACCTACTTCAGCCAGACACCCAGGCCTAGGGTTAACCCTGCACCTGCCTCCTCTGCTATGTTAAAGTGGTATGTCACAGACCAGCCTGAAGGAGAACCTTCAGACAGGTATGACTACACAACACCTTCTCACTATTATACGCAACCACCTACCTATCCTGGTACTAAACAGGTCACAATGGACTTTGCCAAGTACTTTGCACGGCGCAAGCTAGTCACCAAAGGACTTATAAAGTTTAACGACCGTCCAGAAAGCTTCAGAGCCTGGCGATCTTCCTTTCAAAACACTATTAGAGACTTAGACCTTTCATACAGTGAGGAAATAGACCTCCTTATCAAATACTTAGGAACTGAGTCTGCCAAGCATGCCAAAAGGATCAGGGTAATCAACATAAATCACCCAGAGACTGGTCTCAGAATGATCTGGCACAGACTTAACGAGTGCTATGGCTCAGCAGAGGTTGTAGAAAATGCACTTTTCAAAAGAATTGATGACTTCCCTAAAATTTCTAATAAAGGTTACCAAAAATTTAGGCAACTAAGCGACTTTTTAATGGAACTACAGGTAGCCAAAGGGGGACTTACCGGGGCTTGCATTCCTTGATACAGTCAGAGGTGTTAACCAAATAGTGCACATGGGTCAAAATTCAAAGTGCACAATGTCCCATTTCCTCCTTTCACTGTATTCATGGACTTTGTATACCAACAAGCCAAGATGAGAAATGACCCCAGTTTTGATTTCACTCTGCCACATTCCACCCCTTCAGCATCTAACCTTCGCAAAACTGCAGTAACCGTTCACAAAACTAATGTTTTCTCTCCACCTTCTTCCTACAGGTCAGCTGACATCTCACATAGGGAGACAAGGATCAAAGACCCTGGTAAGCAGTGTCCACTACACCAGAAACCTCACCCACTTCTGAAATGCAAAGGCTTCAGAGAAAAGTCCATAGTAGACCGCAAAGCCTTCTTAAAAGAAAACAACATCTGCTACAAGTGCTGCTCATCTACAGATCATCTTGCCAAGGACTGTAAGGTCAGTGTATAATGCATAGAATGTAACAGCACACAACACAGCTTCACACCCTGGGCCAGCCCCATGGACTGTATCTTATGCCAAGGGTGTTAGCGAGCATGGTGGGGAGCAAGTTGACACTGTCACAACATAATTATGCCTCTTTATAGGTCCCTGGTAAGGCAATTATGGATGATCAGAGCAACAGATCTCTAGCCTGTCCAGCCTTCTTTGATGTATTCAATATCAAGGGCCCCATACTCCCTCAAAACTTGTGCAGGAGTTATTGAGACAGCAAGGAGAAAAGCATGTGGCTATCAAGTAGAGTCCATAGATGGACAAATACGCTTGCCCATGCCAACTATAACCGAATGCAATCGGATTCCTGATAACAGATCCGAAATTTCTACACCAGATGAGACTAAGCACCATGTGCACCTGAAACGTTTAACGCATTTGATCCCAGAACTCGACCCCAAGGCCCAGAGAATGCTTCTTCTTGGAAGAGATATCCTACAAGTCCACAAAGCAAGGGACCAGATAAATGGGCCTCCCAATGCACCCTACGCACAGAAGCTAGACCTTGGATGGGTCATTATAGGGTAAGTTTGCCTGGGAGGTGTACACAGGTCAACCAGCATCAACACTTTGTATACAAACACACTGGAGAATGGTCGCCCCTCTCTCTCTTCCAACCATGTCCAAATCGTTTTCTGGTCAAAGAAACTCAGAATAACTCAGCTAACCAACTTCTTAGGAAACCCTCGTTGTAACAGCTACCCTTGCAGTGAGGAGTATACCACCCAAAGACGCAAGGTCAGATCAGAGTTGTATTTGACTCCAGTTCCAAATATAAAGGAGTCTACCTAAATGATGTACTTTTAACAGGTCCAGACCTCAACAACAAACTCTTCGGAGTACTCATACGATTTCGTAGAGACCCTGTTGCTTTCATAGCAGACATCCAGCAAATGTTCCATAGCTTTCTTGTGAGAGAAGACCATATTAACTTCTTGAGATTCTTCTGGTTCAAAGACAGTGACCCAGCCAAAGGTACCTTAGAGTACCGCATGAAAGTTCATGTGATCAGAAACAGTCCTTCCCCTGCAGTAGCAATATATGGACTCAGACGGTCTGCCCAAGAAGGAGAAGTAGACTATGGCAAAGATGTCAGACAATTTGTAGAGAGAGACTTTTATGTAGATGATGGTCTCAAATCATCACCCTTTGAGGACACAGCAATCAGTTTAATTAAGAGAACACAAGACATGCTGGCCTGCTCCAACCTTAGACTTCATAAAATAACCTCCAACAGCATACACCAGATCATGCTAGTGACTTCAAAGACTTAGATTAGGGAACAGACACCTTACCTGTCCAATGCAGCCTTGGCCTTAACTGGGACTTAAAATCTGACACGTTTACATTTCAAGTGAACAAGGATGAGAAACCCTTCACACGCAGAGGAGTACTTTCTACACTAAATAGTTTGTATGACCCTCTAGGGTTTGCAGCTCCAGTGACCATTCAAGGCAAAGCTCTACTCCGGGAGTTAACAACAGAATCTTGTGACTGGGATTCACCGCTTCCATCAGAAAAGGAACAAGTGTGGATAGAATGGAGAGATTCTTTAGAGACACTGTCTACCATACACATTTCAAGGAAATACTCTGCTACTCTTCTACTGCAGGAATTAAAGAAAAGAAACTCTGTGTATTCTGTGATGCGTCAACCAAAGCAATAGCTGCTGTGGCTTACCTCAGGACTGTTGACTACCAAGGTCAACAGTCCATATAGGATTTGTTATGGGCAAAGCAAAACTAGCCCCACAGCCAGAGCACACTATACCCAGACTAGAACTTTGTACAGCTGTTTTGGCAGTAGAAATGGCTGACCTCATCATTTCAGAAATTGATCTTCAACTAAGTGAGGCTGAATTCTACACAGACAATAATGTAGTGCTGGGCTGCATCTGCAACGAGACCAGATGCTTCTATGTCTATGTCAGCAACAGAATTCTGCGTATACGGAGATCAACACACCCAAAACAATGGCACTATGTACCATCAGAACAGAACCCAGCAGATCATGCAACAAGAGCTGTACCTGCAGCTTGTTTAAAACAAACCTCTGAACAGAACCACCCTGATGATGTGTATGAGCTAGTTGAGGCAACATCTGACCCAGAGATTTGCCCCAAGTATCAGCACTCTGCACTAACACTTCAAGTACCCACCTCGAGTCACATAGTTTTAAAAGATTTTCTACTTGGAAGTCTCTAGTCAGGTCCATTACCTGCCTACTTTATATAGCAAAATCCTTTAAGAAAGATTTTCCTCCTACTTCCAACGACTGCAAAGGTTGGCACCACTGTCAAAAAATATATACACCAAATGAACTTAAACAAACCAGAAATACCATTCTCGATGTACAGCAGGAAATATATGCTAGAGAAATTGAGTGCATCAAAGGCAAAAAGACCTTTCCTAAAAACAGCGTCCTAAGGAAACTTGACCCATATATCAATGAAAATGGACTGCTAAGAGTTGGAGGTCGCATTATGAAAGCCAAACTTGGACAAAATGAAAGGAATCCTCTAATAATTAGCAACAATCATCACATTGCATCTTTACTTGTCTTGCACTATCACCAACAGACAAAGCACCAAGGATGCCTGTTTACAGAAGGTGCCCTTCGCACAGGCGGATTCTGGATTGCAGGAGCTAAAAGACTTGTAAGTACTGTTATATTTAAATGTGTCACTTGCAGGAAACTATGTGGCATGTTTCAGACTCAGAAAATGGCCAACCTACCAGCAGATAGATTTAGCACAGACCCTCCCTTCACCAATGTTGGCCTTGATGTATTTGGCCCCTGGTCTGTGACTTCACTGCATACTAGAGGAGGTCACGCTAACAGCAAATGCTGGGCAGTTATGTTTACTTATCTAAGTGTCCGGGCAGTTCACATAGAAGTCATTGAATCCTTGGATACTTCCAGCTTTATCAATGCTCTGAGGAGATCTATCTCAATTCGAGGCCCAATGAAAAACATCTACTCTGACAGAGGGACTAATTTCATAGGAGCCTGCAAAGAGCTAAGAATTCCTTCAAACATAGACAGTAGTATTGTTGAAAAATACCTGTCTGACCAAGGTTGTACATGGACATTCAACCATCCTCATTCTTCTCCTATGGGAGGTGTGTGGGAAAGGATGATAGGCATAGCCCGTAGAATTCTTGATTCTATGTTCTTACAAGAAGGGTCAACAAGGCTTACTCATGAAACTCTTACCACCTTCATGGCCGAGGTAGTTGCAATCATGAACGCTAGACCTTTGACCTCAGTATCCAATGATCCTGAGGACCCTTTCATTCTTACACCATCAACCTTGCTCACTCCGAAAGTCAGTGCCATTGAAGCTCCTCCTGGTGAGTTTGACACTGAAGACTTATACAAACGCCAGTGGAGGCAAATACTTTCTGGGACAAATGGAAGAAACAGTACATCTGCACTTTACAGTCCAGGAACAAGTGGCAGACCAACAAAAAGAACTTGGAACCTGGCAACATTGTTCTTATGAAAGACTCTCAAGCAAAGGAAAATGAATGGCCTCTTGGACTGATTACCAGAGTGTTCCCAAGTGAAGATGGGAAAGTACGAAAGGTGGAGGTCGAGGTCTCAATGCAGAATGAGACTAAGTTTTATCTCAGACCCATATCTGAACTGGTCCTATTACTCTCTTCCAGAGAAACAGAGAATAGGTGATATTCTTCAATATCAGACGGGGAGTGTTATGCCCCCAGCATTGTTTAATAGTTTGTATTGCATCAGCTTATCATTCATTTGTATGGTTATGCCTTCTTTATAGAAATGTCTTTCTTAGGCCACCATACCCCTACCATGTGATCCTGTTTAATACCAGGAAATGATCAGTGTAGCTGCCATCTTCATAGTGTACACAGCTAGCTCGTCACTATCCACAGCAATTCTACCCCATCCAGCCTCGTGGTAGCATCGTTGGTAGGTATTGTTTATAGCCCAAGCCCATCTATAAAGGCAAACAGTTATTACTTGTTTTGTGCATTTATTTGCAAGTTTATATCTGTTTATATGCAGCTACTTCATGGCCCTGCTATACAGTATATGTTTCTCCCTAGGTATCTAGGTCTTATATTATATGCAAATGCCTCTCTCCCCTTTTAGTTAACATATGCTACACAGTGTTTATGCATTTAAATATATTTTGTTATATTGAACAGCCTACTAAGCACTGTCATTTTCTATCTTCTCTAGTTTTACACCTTTCCCTTTGTTAATAAATTGAAGCTCAATAACCTGTGTCACTGGGTTAATGAAGGAAGGAGTTTAGGAGTCAAGCTACACACTACCCTAGGGTAACACGTAGTGAGGACTGAACAAAAAAGTTAACAACATTGACAAGGTTTATTTACAGAGGAACAGGGTATCTTGCCAAAATAAATAATTGTTTTTTTAATGAAACACTGTGGGTAGTGGCGTTACCATATTACAGATGTTTTAGTTTAGGTTTACAGCAACTGCATCTGACAAAAGCAGACTGCAATTTCTGCAAGATGTATTAATTAAGGGTTATTGAATCATATTTTTTGTCTGCAGTATAACATTGCTCAGGTACTATTCATTGGCAGCCTATCCAAAAGTTTTCAAGTAACTACTAAGTGGCAGAGCTTTCCCAGAAATGTCAGACTCTTAATTTAATCATAACACCTTATGACAATAGGGCTCTGGTGCTGGTAAACACTCAGGTTGGGCAAGTAGTTCAAATTTACCTGCAATATATTTACTGGTAAGGTTGTAATTATCTGTGGTTCCTCCCCCAGGGCTCCCCCATCTCATTTACAGCCCAGCTTTTTACTTTCTGCCCCCCATATCTCCTTTCCCTATAATCCTAATTTCCTCCTGATCCATGTCCAACCTTTTACAGCACGCCTGCCCCTTGTAAGTCTTCACACTGTCCCCTCTACTATTTGCATGGCTTGTATATTTTTGTTTAAAACGTGGAAACCCTATATGACCCTACCACTGAACAATGGTCTCGTCGATTTCATCAGGGCCATGTACACACTATGGTCAGTCTCATCAGCAACCAATTAACTTTTTTGAGTTTGAGGGAATACAAAAGCACCCAGAGAAAGCCCACATAGGGAAACATACAAAGTCCATGCAGGTAATGCTCTGGTTAAAATCGAGGTAAGGGTCCTAAATACTGTACCAACCTACTGCACATGTTATATATATTAGGGCAACACACTGTATACAAAAGATATTTGTTCTTTTTAAGACTGAGACTGGCTTCAGACATGTCAGATTTAAATACTAATGACCTTGTTTTATGCATACTGATAAACTTGGAAATTATACACTTAGTCTCCATGTTGATACCAACTATTCAATGAGTTCAAGTATCACTCTGGAAATCCACTCTCTTACCTAGCTGCCTTCTTATTCATTGAGAAGTGCACTTCCTTTCAAATATAAATGTCGCCTTGTGTTTAATTACATTAAACAAAGGACAGCAGTGATTCTTCTGCTCAAAGAGACTCACTTAAGACAGAAATTGCTTTCCCTTAATTAACCATAGGTGGGGTGAACATAACCCTCCATATACATACTTTACCTCTTCCATCTGTGTTGGCTACTTTGTATGTAAATCTGTATGTTCAATTTATAAACCTGTGTTGACTTCTTTGTATGTAAATCTGTATGTTCAGTACTGCAGAATATGTTGGCACTTTATAAATGCATGATAATAAATAATTTTTAAATAATAATTTAGCATGACTATTAAAAATATTTACATACTGCTACATACCCAGCAGAAGGAGCAAGTATGGCTATAGCACACAAATTTATATTTCCAATTTATTAATGACACACCTTACTAGCTCACCTACCCGCACAGTCCAACAGAAGGAACTAACTGTACAAATGTGGTAGAACGGGTGGACAGATTATTGGGTGGGGCTGCGGAAGGCCTGGCAGTCTTGGTACACATAGGTACCAATGACAAATTTAGGGGAGGGGGGAAGTTCTCAAGACGGATTTTAAAAAAACTCATGCAACAAGTTTATAAACTTTTTCACATTAACTGATCTGGGAGTACTGTTGCTCCAGTCAAAATCTGGGTAATTAAAATCTCCCATTATGATTACTTTACCCAAACTAGCAGACTTTTCTATTTGCATCAGGAGCTTCACCTCCTCCTCACTTACATTAGGGGGTCTACAGCATACGCCTACAATTAATTTGCTGGACTCTTTACAATTGGTGAAGAACTCCACCCACAAGACGTCTGCCTCCTCATTTTCTAACATATCCTCCTTTACATAAGCTTTTGAATCCTGCCTAACAAACAGACATACCCCTCCTCTTTTTCTATTGCCTCTGTCCCTCCGAAACAAAGTATAGCCGTTGGTATTAACTGCCCAGTCATGCGGCTCATTCAGCCATGTTTCATATCATATCATATTTTCCCTCCAGCACCAGCACCTCCAGCTCTCCCATTTTACCAGTCAGACTTCTTGCATTTGCAAACATACATTTAATACTGATACCATATTGAACAAATGGAATGTGGTCCTCCCTATCATCAACAGTACCCCCAACCAAATCTCTTCCCCCATTTTCCCTTCCTTTGCCCACTCTCTCATCTAACCTGTCTTCCACTGAATCTTTTACTGAACCCCTCCCCCCCACGCCTAGTTTAAAATCTCCTCCAACCATCTAGCCATCTTCACCCCCAAAACAGCTGCACCATCATCATTGGGGTGCAGCCCATCCCTAGCAAAGAGCCTGTAGCCGACTGAGAAATCAGCCCAGTTCTCCAAAAACCAAAACCCTCCTGCCCCAATCAATGCTTTGAAGGGCAGCCCTCAAGGCACTAAAATTAGTTTTATAAAGCTTTATAGACTTGTTCCCATTAACTGTACTGGCAGTACTGTTGCTCCAGTCAATATCTGGGTAATTAAAATCCCCCAATATCATTGAAGTAATAGTTATTTATCCCAGTCTCCACCCCTGCTTGAGCATTTCACCTTTTCCAAGGTAGCAAAAAGCCATGGTTTCCAGAAATGTCTAGATACCTGGGTATTTAGCTTCCAGATTATTGTCGTTTGTGTTCAAGAATACGGGTCCCCAACTTCTGCATAGTTTTCCCAAAGTACAATTTAGGACATAAGCATTTGAGGCCATAAATGACCCCCCCAGCCTTACAACAATCCTTAATAAGATGCTGTTTTCCTCTAATATCACAAAAGTCCTTTGTTCTAACCATAGTTTTGCAAAGGTCACAGTCTTCACAGGGGTATTCTCAGGAGGCCACAGTTGTGACTTGTGCTCTGATAAACTTTAGTCACTCTGTACTCCTGTACTGCAAATTTGAGTGATATCACTCACCTCCACCCCCAGCAGCCTAACAACTGAACAATAGGAAGGTAACCAGACTGCAGCTCACTAACACAAAATAACAGCTCCCTGGTAGATCTAAGTACAGCACTCATTAGTAAAAATCCATGTCCCACTGCAACTCTTTCAGTTACTTTGAGTAGGAGAAACAATAGCCTGTCAGAAAGCAGTTCCATAGTGCAGCACTGGCTCTTTCTGAAACCACATGCATCAGGCAAAATGACCTGAGATGGCTGCCTACACACCAATATTACAGCTAAAAAAAATACACTTATTGGTTCGGGAATGAAATTTTATATGGTTGATTGAATTATTTGCAGTGTAAACAGTGTAATTTAGAAACAAAAATGACACAATATAAATCATGACAGAATCCCTTTCAGCATACCAGAAAGCTCAAAAAGATCTTGAAATTACAAGTGATCTGGGCAAAAAAACAAGAACTGAAAGACTGGTGGTGTAACTAAATATTACTGGGCCCCACAATGTCTAGAGGTTGACCTCTTTTACCAGTATTTAGTGAATTGTATATGAATTAGGGCCTCATGGGGTCCCTATAGATTCTGGGCCCCCTGCAGCTGCAGGGTCTGCTTCCTCTGTAGATATGACCCTGCGAAAGACTGTATACAAAAGCCATTTACAAGCTGTGACCTGTGCCAAAGGGGGTGTAATTATATGCATTAACATTCACAAATATGTTGTTTTATAATACTCATATTTGTGGAAGAGTTGTTTTCTATTTTGAACTTACAAAATTAACTAAACATATGATTTGGTAAGGGGTGGTCAAAATTTTGCATTCAACTGTACAGTATGTATGGGACCAATTATCAAAAATGCTTGGGACATAGGGGACTCTTTACAAGAGATTATTTCTATAATTCTCCATATTTTCCATCTACTAAAAATTATTTAAACATTAAATAAACCCAATAGAATAATTTGCCTCCAATAAGGATTAATTATATCTTGGTTATGATCAAGTACTGGCTGATACATTAGATAGCTTTAAGAAGGGGTTGGATGGCTTTTTAGCAAATGAGGGAATACAGGGTTATGAAAGATAGCTCATAGAACAAGTTGACCCAGGGACTGGTCCGACTGCCATCTTGGAATCAAGAAGATATTTTTCCCCCTCTGATAGGCTTCAAATGTTTTTTTTGCCTTCCTATGGATCAACTAGTAGTTAGGCAGGATATATATAAAAGGTTGAACTTGATGGACTTGTGTCTTTTTTCCACCTAACTTACTATTACTATGTTTATGTACAAGATAATGTTTCAATTCAGAGAAAAAAGAAATCATTAAAAAAAATCTAATTATTTGAATCAAAAGGGGTCTATAGGGGATGGTCTTCCCATAATCAGGGCTGAACTGGGGGGCGCGAGGATCACCAGGGCTGCAGTCTCAGGGTCCCCTGCCACTCTGCCCTACTGCGCCGAGTGTGTGCTTGCCCACACTGTGTTCTTCAGGCCTCGGTCCCTGCTACAGGCTGGTTGAGTCAGGAAGAGGAAACAAAGGTGTGCGAATCTGGGCCCTGACTCTGCCCGTAATTTGTATCTTTTTTGATAATGGGTTTCCGGATAACTAATCTCATACCTGTATATGATAATCCGGTTATCCTGCATTGTTGGCTAACAGAACCAGGGGCCCCCATTATGATAATTTCTGTAATGTAAAAGACCAGGCAGTGAAACAAATCAGAGAACATCACTCGCGCATTCTGTTTTCCAAGAGCAAAAATTGCACCAACACTGATAATGTATTTATAGCTACAGTATATTGTGGCATGCATGGCTGCCTACCGTTGCTGACCATGATGATTGGTCACATTTTATATACTCCTATATAATTTTATTTGCTGAATGGATTGCACATGCATTGCCTAAATGAATTAACTGCCGTAGACCTAATATTAAAGGGCTGCTCCACCTTCAAGTTAACTTTTAGTATGTTATAGGATGGCCAGTTCTAAGCAACTTTTCAATTGGCCTTCATTTTTTCTTTTGTAAAGTTTTTAAATGATTTGCTTTCTTTTTTTTTACTCATTTCAGCTTTTAAATGGGAGTGATTGACCCCTTCTAACAACAAATGCTCTGTAAGGCTAATAGTATTGCTACTATTTATTAATCATCCTTCTATTCAGGCCCTCTCCTATTTATAGTCCAGTCTCTTATTCAAATCATTGCATGGTTGCTACAGTAATTTGGACCCTAGCAACCAGACTGCTACAATTGCAAACTGGAGAGCTGCTGAATGAAAAGCTAAATAACTGAAAAACCACAAATAATAAAAAATGAAAACAAATTGCAATTTGTTGTAGAATGTCACTGTCTACATTGTACTAAAAGTTACATGTTATTTGTTACATGTAGAAAGGCTAACTATTTATTAGAATTCCATGTTGGGGGGGAGTTGTTACAATTGGCAACAATTATGAATTTGGTAGCCATGTATAAACACATAAAGTGAAGAATAACAACAATCTTGTACTTTCCTCCTCTTCTACGACCTACACAATCCCTTTGTGTGCCAGTATGAGAGCTTTTAATTTTAAAATGAATAGCATATGAGCTCAGGAAAAGACATTAGCAGTAAAAAAACATAAAAAATAACCAGTTTAGCAAATGATCCCAATGTAATTGCAGGCTTGTGCATGCATATGTCTGTTTTACTAATATACTGTTTTCTTTTACTATAACTGTAGAACAGGGGGTCTATTGCAACTGAGAATGGAGGAGTTTTGTTATTTCTTGATGGGAAAAAAAACTCATACATTTGAAATCACGAGTTAAAATCCTAAAACTCTACAGCTGCTATTAGACTACAATCCCACCCCACATTTCTATCCAAAATAATGAGATAACACAGCAACAAATTCATGCCAAATTTTGTGTGTTTGTTGCCTTAAAAAGTATATATATATATATATATATATATATATATATATATAGGACAAAAATCAGACATTATCCTTATGTTTTGATACTCATACAGCATCATCTGGAATTGGAGTTCCCAGCTTGCAATTTTCAATACTCAGGTCCAGGATGTAATTCAGAGTAAGGGGCTTTTTTTAATTTATTTTTTAATTTATTATTTTTTTATTTATTTTTATGAAAACAAATCTGGCCAAACTGCCTTCCACGAATTGAACTCATTTATCAACAATTTCCCCCCCAAAAAAACGGAGTGACAAAACATTTCAACAAAATCGAACAGTAATTCGTGTCGTATGACTGAAGCTCTGAAAACTCTACTTTATTGAATTTTCACAGTGAAAACTAGATTATGGGACAATAACCCAAAATATTTTGGATTATCCAGCGTAGATCACAATGTCCAGAAACAACTTCAGGGACATCTGCCATTGAGTTTTACATGACTTTAGGGCAATATTGTTTGGTATATATAACCCCTTGTTTTTGTGCTCAAGAGATGTTATTTATATTCACCACACTATGTGTAGCCCCCTCTTCACCACCACCATAGGTGATATAAACAAAGAATAAAAAACTCTCCTTGAATTAAACTTTCAGATGGGTACTCACAAACAAATTATGTTCAAATGCATGTATAAAAAATCTCCTCGGTACCGGAGCACACCTTCCAGTGCAAGCTGTAGGATAAATGCAGCAGCAATAGTGTACAAATACCTTTATTACTTTTTAAAACCAAATGTTTAAAATGCACTCTCATGGCATTCGTAATTTGAATGCATATCAATATGTCGTCCTGTTGGGAACCAGTGAAATGTCCGCACAGTCTTTAAGTCTTTAAGCCAGAGCTCTCGTTTGGCTTTGGAACTCCTTGTAGTATTCTCTCCTCGTGTTTACCGACGGGGCACCCTCCAGTGATGTCACCAGCCTTACGCATTTCGTCTGCGACTTTCTCAGAGGCTTGGTCTCGCTTCACGCATCATCCTACTTTATACCTCTCATTTGTATAAGTGTGTCGCCATGGCAACATTTTCATACACTAACTTTTGCTTGCCACTGACAGCAGCTAACTCTAGATAATTTTTTCTACCAGTTTATGTCTCTACAGTATCACCTATTATTTGACCAAGGTTATTATTTAAAAACAATTCCAGGATTATTCATACCTTACATGAGCCATGATTAGTATTACAGCATTTTCACATAAAAATTATTTTAAAACCCCAGTTTTTTTAAAAACACAGATTTTTAAAAACATATACAAAAAACTCTCATATACAAAAAACTCTCATTTACAAACTATACATTATAAAAAGCAATCCGCACCGTTATGTGTCCACCATATATGAACCCTGGTTTTTTATATAAATACTAGTACTATTTTTCCTTTGGGACATTCATAGGAAGGCTCTCAAATTGATATCTATATTTAACCCATTAGTTACCGATGTCCCCATATTATATATCCACCTGCTTTCAACCCGTAGTGTTTTATTCACAAGGTCACCTCCTCTCCAGTTTCTTTTTACTTGTTCTATCCCCCAAAATTTTAATCCCTTTGGGTTCTTGTTTTAAAATGTTTTGAAACACTATGTGAGATCAAACCCTTCTCTGTTTCTGATATGCTCCCTGATCCTATCCCTCAGGAGTCTATTAGTTTTCCCAATATACTGCAGTCCGCATGGACACTCTAAACAATAAAGAACGTTTTGTGTAGTGCATTTTATACACTGTTTAATTTATATGTTTCCTTTGTTGTAGTTGCCGTAAATTCCGCGATCTCTAAAAGGGCAGCCAAGTTTGGGAGTTTTACTTTGAAAGCAGCTAGTAAGTTGCAGGTAAAATTTAGTCCCTTTGTAAAATGTATAATTAAGCAATTGAATTCTTAATGAATCAGATGAAAATTGAGCGTAGGACTGGCCAGATATGGGATGACTTTGATGTAGTTGGCCATCTTAAATATATTGCAATATATGGACAAACAATCCCTGTTTTGTTTAAAGGGTAAGGCATTTTTCAGTAGCAGTATGCACAAAATGTCTCTGTCTTAAATATATTGATAATGGGTTGAGTGCAGAGGACCTCTTGCATTTGTCTATAAGTATTTTGTGGTCACAGCCTCATTGCACCCCGCCTAATGTTTTTAAAAATTAGTTATTTTTAAATTAGTTATTTTTTAATTAGTTATTAAAATTAGCACAACTTTCCCTTGTTTGTTATAGTTACACAGGAGCAGTGACCAGCTCCTTGTTGTAGCTCCCACCCTTCCCAGCTATAGTCAGGTGATCCCACTGGTGTCTAATAAAAGGCAGCCAAGTTTTGGAGTTATTGCAATATATGGACAAACAATCCCTGTTTTGTTTAAAGGGTAAGGCATTTTTCAGTAGCTGTATGCACAAAATGTAGAGTGCAGAGGACCTCTTGTATTTGTCTATAAGTACTTTGATTCCCAGACAGAAGCATGTAACTGGCTGGACTTGCTGGGTCTGTAATGATCATCTTCCCCCTGATATTCTATCCCGCACAGTGATCATACAATTCATACATGAATTATTACCCTTGTATAAACTCTTTCAGTTAACAAATTGCACTACAGTCGATGTAGCTACTAATAGACCGCACGGGTCACATGTAACTTGAAAGGCCCCAAAGACCGCACGGGCAAAATGGAGTTAATAATCCGGTAAGACATTTAACCTATAAACTGAGCAGTTCGGCAAAACTGGACATTTTGCATAATTGGGGGGGACGGGGACATATCTTGAAGGGTGTTGTGGCACAGGAGACGCCACTCAAAAGTTTTGCCCAGATTACAGTTTTGTTTTCGGTAAAAGTAGCCCCAAAAGTTTTTGTTGGAATGGGGCCACGGGGTGGGAAGGGAAGTTCGACCACATGGTTTAATGACATGGTAAATGTTTATTGGTTTATGTAAAATAGCAAATATATGATATGTTTGGAGGGAAATGTCAAGGGGAATGTCTATCTGTTTATGGAGGATAACAATATGGTGATATGCAAGAAGAGAATAAGCCTCAAAAAGTAAAATATTGTTGTGTTGAAATGTATGAATGACATGAAGGTTTACACGAATACGAAGTATGGTAAAGATGCCTAAGATTAGGTTTATAGGGGGACAAAAAGGAGACCCTTATGGTCTACATAATGGCGGGTAACATTAAACTGGTTACATGGAATGTCATGGGACTAAATGACCCTATTAAGAGGTGCACAACCTTAAACCATGCCAGAACACTGAACCCTGACATACTGTTTCTTCAAGAAACACACCTCACAGGATCATCTATTTTAGCACTTAAAAAACCCTGTGTGGGTTGTCATGGGACTAAATGACCCTATTAAGAGGGGCACAACCTTAAACCATGCCAGAACACTGAACCCTGACATACTGTTTCTTCAAGAAACACACCTCACAGGATCATCTATTTTAGCACTTAAAAAACCCTGTGTGGGTTGGGGTTACCAATCTACTTATTCAGTGTATACAGGAGTAATCTCTACCCCTAATAAAGAAAAGGGTTATAATTGAGCTATTACACCTTAAAACTGAGCCAAAAGCTAGATATGTCTTTCTACACCGTAAACTATTCTCTAAGGAATATCTCCTGGCCAACGTTTATATACCGCCACCCTTTACAGGGGATATGTTAATTGAATTCACTAAATGGGCTCTTCAGTACCCTAATTCCTTCATTTTAATGTTAGGGGACTTTAATACCACCCCCAATCCAGCTCTCAATAGATGGAAAAGGAACTGAACATGGGGAAGTGGTTTAGCAACTTCCTCCAATCTTAAGATCTCATAGATACCTAGAGAACATTCTACCCATTTGCACAATAGTACTCCTATTACTCCAAATCTCACCAGTTCCTATCCCGCATTGATTTCATTCTAACCCCAAGGGTAATGCTACCACTGATTCATGCTATAGAATATCTTCCAAGGGGCATTTCTGAATATGCCCCCTTGGAAATGGTTTGGACAGGAAGAGAATCTCCAGGCTCGAGGAGCTGGCGCTTTAACCCGGTCTGGATAGATACAGTGGGGAAAACTGAGGAGATAGACGCCCTAATAAAAGAATATTCAGTCAACAATACCGCTCAAGGAGATATATCATACTGGGATGCGTTTAAAGCAAATTTTAGGGGCATTTATATCTCTGAAATCAATACTATTAAATCCAAAACAAAAATGGCAGAAACTCGGCTACAAACAGAGGTAACCCTCACTGAACACCAAGTAACAATCCCAATCCACATACACACTCAGCTTTACAGACAGCGCAGGACGAGTATCGCACATTACTAGAAGCCAAAACCAACAAGAAATAAAAAAAAGAAACTGGAGAGGAATGTGAATAAAACACTACGGGTTGAAAGCAGGTGGATATATAATATGGGGACATCGGTAACTAATGTCTTAAATATTGATATCAATTTGAGAGCCTTCCTATGAATTTCCCAAAGGAAAAAAGAGTACTAGTATTTATATAAAAAACCAGGGTTCATATATAGTGGACAAATAACGGTGAGGGTTGCTTTTTATACTGTATAGTTTGTATATGAGAGTTTTTTGTATATGTTTTTAAAAATCTGTGTTTTTAAAAAAACTGGGGTTTTAAAATAATTTTTATGTGAAAATGCTGTAATACTAATTATGGCTCATGTAAGGTATGAATAATCCTGGAATTGTTTTTAAATAATAACCTTGGAAAATAATAGGTAATACTGTAGAGACATAAGCTGGTAGAAAGAATTATCTAGAGTTAGCTGCTGTCAGTGGCAAGCGAGTGACAGGCAAGCAAAAGTTAGTGTATGAAAATGTTGCCATGGCGACACGAAAAACAAATAAGAGGTATAAAGTAGGATGATGCGTGCAGCCAGACCAAGCCTCTAAGGAAGTCGCAGACGAAATGCCTAAGGCTGGTGACATCACTGGAGGGCGCCCCGTCAGTAAACACGAGGAGAGAATGCTACAAGGAGTTCCAAAGCCAAATGAGAGCTCTGGCTTAAAGACTTAAAGACTGTGCAGACATTTCACTGGGGGACGGTTCCCAAAAGGACGACATATTGACTAGTATTTATATAAAAAACCAGGGTTCATATATAGTGGACAAATAACGGTGCAGATTGCTTTTTATACTGTATAGTTTATAAGTATATAAGAGTTTTTTGTATATGTTTTTAAAAACCTGTGTTTTTAAAAAAACTGGGGTTTTAAAATAATTTTTTGTTTAACATCTATGGTGGTGGTGAAGAAGGGGCTACACATTTATTTATCAAAGGTCGAATTTCAAAGTGAAATATACTTCGAAATTCGACCATCGAATGGCTATACAGTACTTCGACTTTGAATATTGAAGTCAACTTAATTTGACCATTTTGTGGTTGAAGTAAAATTGTTCGATCGAACGATTAAATCGTTCGAAACGAACGATTTTACTTCGACTACAAAAAACTTAGAATAATGCATTAGAAGGTCCCCATAAGCTAACATAGCACTTCGGCAGGTTTAATTTGGGGAACTATTGAAGTCGAAGTTTTTTTAAAGAGACAGTACGATTATCGAATGGTCGAATATTCAAACGATTTTACTTCAAGTCGAAGTAAATTCGAAGTCGTAGTATCCTATTTGATGGTCGAAGTATCCAAAAAATTCCCTCGAATTCACTTTGACCCTTGATAAATCTGCTCCATAGTGTGGTGAATATAAATAACATCTCTTGAGCACAAAAACAAGGGGTAATAGATACCAAACAATATTGCCCTATGTTTTTTTGTTTTGTCCTGTGCCTTTGGCGCTGGCTTCTACTATAGGTATTGCGATTTGGACTTGAGGGGATACAAGTAAAAGCCGGCAAAAGGACCGTGAACTCAATTGAACCTTGGAACATTGTACATTTTTCTGGACTTATTTTTACATGACCTTGGCAGGTTTGAGATGGAGTATTTTTGATTTTTAGCTGCTTTGGGGTATAATAAATCTCTAAAAACTTAAGTTTTTTTCTCTAAAAACTGAACCAGAAAAATTTGAGGTTTAATAAATGGGCCCATAAGTTTGAGTTTTATGTACTTTATTCTGGGACATTAGATTAAGGTCTAGATTGGCTTTATTTAGGAGTTTGGATTTAGGACATTGGGAGTTATTTATCAAAGGTCGAGTGTAAGAGTTTTTTTTTTACCTCATATGAACTCGAAACTCGAATGGTATCTTAATTAAGAAAACCCTCGAATGGGAAAAACATGATTCTATGAGTTTGCATTCCGAAACTTCTAATTAATCAAGTTTTCCATGGGAAAAAAATCAAATCACTCAAATTATTTGATTTTTCAGGGAAAACCCTCCAAAAACAATTTGATCATGCAGGCTATTAACGTCTTTAAATGGTTCAAGAGACCTCTGCCACTGACTCCTACATAACCTTCACAGATTTTAGATCTTTTGATTCTAGCTATTTCCAGAGTCAAGGTATAATAAATCTCCAAAAATTTTGGTTTTTTTAACCCAAAAAGAGTTTTGACAAAAAAAAAAACAACTCGAAACCTTGAATTTTCATGGAAAACACAACCCGAACCTTAAAGGGATTCTGTTATGATTTTTATGCTGTAGTTTTTATTTCTAAATTATACTGTTTACACTGCAAATAATTCACTTTACCATATGAAATTTTATTCCTGAACCAATAAGTGTATTTTTTTTAAGTTGTAATATTGGTATGTAGGGAGCCATGCCTGGTCATGTGCTTTCAGAAAGAGCAAGTGTTGCACTGCTTTCTGACAGGCTATTGTTTCTCCTACTCAATGTATCTGAAGGCGTAGCAGTGGGACATGGGTTTTTACTATTCTGCTGTTCTTAGATCTACTAGGTAGCTGTTATCTTGTGTTAGGGAGCTGCCATCTGGTTACCTTCCCATTATTCTGTTGTAAGGCTGCTGGGGGGTGATATCACTCAAATTTGCAGTACAACAGTAAAGAGTGACTGAAGTTTATCATAGCACAAGTCACATGATTGGGGGCTCTTGGGAAACTGGCAATATGTCTAGCCCCATGTCAGACTTCAAAATTAAATATAAAAAAATCAGTTTGCTTTTGAAAAACAGATTTCAGTGCAGAAGTCTGCTGGAACAGCACTGGAGCAGCACTTTCCTAAAATAAAGTACAATAAAGTACATAAAACACAAACTGTTTTGCAAAAGCAAAAATCAGCTTTAGTCTGGATTTAACCCTGGACCTTAGCATTGCCATGAGTTCTATTCCCTACACCACAGGACATGTCATTGGTCTTTGTGTTACAACATGTTACAACATATATTTCTTAGTGGCCTAAAGTCCAGGTGATCACTGTCTTGAGATCACAGAACTTCAATTGCCCCTACAGATCACCAGTCACTCTGGCATAATAGAAAACTTTTCTTTTCCTATGAAAAACAGATGTGGAATAGTGGAAGGAGCTTCAATAACAAGGGCATCTTCCCGGATAGATTTCTTTGTAAAAATTAGTTAAAAGTTAGTAAGTATATATTATCTTTTGCTTTTCCAGATCTTTTGGATTTTGGTGTTTTCAGTGTGGATTAATTAGGGATTGGAAGAAGTTTCTTGAATTCCAGACTGTAACTTCAGGGCCGGATTTGCCCTGAGGGTGCCCGGAGGCCGGCATTCTCCAGAACCTACTCCCTCTTAAAGGATAGCGCGCATGCCATCCCTTAATCTATGCCACCCTGGACCTGGGCCTGTAGAGCCTTGCCACAAATCCGGGCCTGTGTAACTCTGGATGACAGTCTTCATAATCGTCTGTGTCTGTTTGTTGTTTCAGCCATACAGCC
Organism: Xenopus laevis; assembly: GCF_017654675.1. Classification (NCBI taxonomy): domain Eukaryota; kingdom Metazoa; phylum Chordata; class Amphibia; order Anura; family Pipidae; genus Xenopus; species Xenopus laevis. The sequence goes on from NC_054383.1 coordinate 55,921,415, forward strand.
TTGAAGCAAAACAACCTTGTTCCAGCTGTTGATTGCGGGACTTGTAATGCTTAAAAATGTTTTCATTCTGCATTCTTTTTTGCAGTGATTATTACTCATCCATGAAGTCTGTGTATGATAACCTTCACAGTACTGCCCTCAGATGGCCAGGGGTGGTGAATTGTCCCTGCCTGAACTATACTATTCTATCTCTTTTGTCTCAAGGAAGGCAAGCTAATTATATTATATTAAATTTTTAAACTTGGAAACAAACCCCAATGCTCCTTCATAAGAAAGAGAGAATACTGTAGGTTGTGCTAAGTGGGCATATCTGTAAACCAGTATTTGGGGCACAGTGAACTTTGTGCTGCTACCAGAAATGTATAGTTGGTATTACCTGTAGATTACATAACCTCATGAACTGGGCAAAACATATTTTTCTTTTTGGCCTTAAATATAAATTTCCCTCAAGATACAGATGATAGTAAATACAATTAAACCAATACTATCTCCTCCTTTATTCAGTGTCTACCCTTTGTAAGGGCCTAATAGTTTGAACTTCTTCCACAGGTGTTTTAGCTGCTACTCTCCATAAGGGTACTGGCACATGTGATTATCCTTTATTCAGTGTCTAACCCTTGTAAGGGCCTAATAGTTGGAACTTCTTCCGGAGGTGTATTAGCTGCTACTCTCCATAAGGGTACTGGCACATGTGATTACTCATCCACAATACAGTATATCTTCGCTGTCACAAGCGACTATTCTCCTGCAAATGCTTTCCCACCAGTTATTATATAATGGGAAGACATATGCAGTACTTCATTTTCTGAAGTCACCTTATGCTGGCATCCCCATATTTCATTATAGACATTATTTTACATGGTTCAGGTGTTAATGTTTCAAACGTTAAGCAATACTGCTTTACACATATAAACTTGCTTCTCAACCCATCTATAACTTGGGATTTGAATGACACCAGGAGATATGAGTGCTGCAGCCGTAAGCCTGTAGAACAGTGATCCCCAACCAGTGGCTCACCAACCCATTGGATGTTGCTCCCAGTGTCAGGAATTGTTGGGGTTCAAACCCTTGTCTGCAGGGTGTTGGACAGTGCACTTTCCTGTTTAGCCACCAAAGGCTTTTTGCTAAATGCTGATAATAGTCTAAGTAACAATACCCCCTCTCTGTTGTTTTCTCAGTCTCCACCTCTAATCTTGTTAAGCCCAGGTGCTAACAATCTTGCTATCAAGACCCTATGTAAGCCAGTGCCTGCAATTCTATTGCTGGATCATTGACTGAAGTCTGTGTTCTAGTCCATTTTGTGCCCTGATTTGCCCTCTTGTTCCTGCTTGTCCCTCGGTCTGGACTAACAGGACTGAGGGACAAGCAGGAACAAGAGGGCAAATCAGGGCACAAAATGGACTAGAACACAGACTTCAGTCAATGATCCAGCAATAGGATTGCAGGCACTGCTTACTGATACTCAGCCTTTATTGTGATCTCCTGGTTTTGACCCCTAGTTCTGCAGACTTGTATTGCCTGCAGTCCGCCAAAGACCTCTCGTCTGTTTACACAGACTACCTTCAGCTTGCAGCCTGCCCCCGACCTCTGGCTTGTGGTGAAAAGTTTTTTTTGTTATGCTACACCTATAAGGCTAATGGCATAGTCACAGGTAATTTTTCCTGTTGGCGTCAATATGCTGGTGGAGTAAAGATGTTCCAACCTCTACCACCCCTCTAGCTGCACACACACAGAGCAGACTTTTTGTGCCTATCAGTGCACACAGATAGGATAGAGAAAATGACCCTCATGCCAAGGTTCAAGAGAGAAGAAACCAGAAGGGGGTTAAGCTTACAGAGAGGAAAGGAAGGTGTAAAACTTCAGTGTAGAGAAAGAAGAAATAAGCAGAGTGAGTAAAAATATATTTGTTAAAAAATAGGGCAGGGTTCATATATATTAAGTGGGTTATGTATTTAAAACCCAATCATCTTTCCTCCCTCCCGCAAGAATTACTTAATCTGTGTCAATGCCTTACCTAAGCAACAATGGAGCATGGCACCAGGGCCGGGTGCCCTAAGCAACCTGGCCGGCCACCATCCCCCCCTGCGCATGCGAGTGTGCCCGATCGTGTTGAAGGCCAGATCGACGGAGAGCAGGGGAGGCAGGGGTGAGCGACGGAGGGGAGGGAGAACAATGGAGGGGTGGTTGACAGAGGGAAGGAAGGGGAGTAAGACTGAGGGGTGCGAACACAGACTAGGGGTAGTCAAAGGACAATTTTAGAGGTAGCTACCCAGCACCCCCTATCATTGCGCCCTAGGCAGTTGCCTCTTCTGCCTACCCCTAGTTCCAGCCCTGTCTAGCACTTGCATCCAGGGCATTAAATGAATGAATTTAAAATACATTTGGTGTTTGCAAAAATGAATTTCATACCCTGGAAACAAAACCTTTACAACACTGGCATAATCCCAATGTGTGTGCAGTGTTACCCATTTATTTTGTTTAAGGGTGCCAACATTCTGGTCCCAATCAGCGCTGCGCAACATGTTGGGGTGTAAATGCACAGATGTCCAAGCTACTATCCTCCGGGTGTTGTTGAACTGGATTATCCTGGGAATTGTTCAACAGCAGATGTACAGCCAGAAAAAGGCTGGACACATCTATAGGGGCACTATCAGCAAAAGACCAGCAATGCTGCCCCCTTTCCGTTGCTGTTTGTAATAGGGAATGATTTAAAGTAGGATTTCTGAGGAGAAATCGCACTACAATAACAGCCTGTTAGCATACAAGCAGCCTGACTCGGATAAATATGACAGCCTCTGCATATGTCATTCATTGCGTCATAATAGGAAAACCTGGAAGATGATCACAGGCTGAGCATCCTTTTATACCCCCTACGTATGGACCTTTTCTTCCTTCCCACTCTCGCCTCAGCTGAAACGCACTGCCAGTCCAACAGCTATGGGCAGAATAACAGACATGCGGGAGGCTTCGAAATAGAGTACTTCCTAGCAATATGTATGGAATGGCTCCTCCTTGTTACCTGTAATTTTCCCCTTGCGCCTCCTTCACCCCACCTCAATTTCCCGTGGTGTCCTGGCTATTGATGCCTAGCACAGTGATGTGACAGAGGCAACAGTGGTGGAGGAGGAGAGAAGGAAACGATCAGATGGGAGGATTATAGCCCTGAACAGACTAAGAGCGAGTGAAAAACAACAGCTCTGGTGGTGGAGGAGGAGGAGGAGGAGAGAAGGAAACGATCAAATGGGAGGATTATAGCCCTGAACAGACTTAAGAGCGAGTGAAAAAAAACGAAGGTAGGAGGGGATACTAACCAGCAGGCTGGCAGGCAGCGTGGAAAGGAGACATTCATTGCACAGGGTCTCGCTGGACGTTAAACTGTGGGATTGTGCTGGAGGAAGGTGATCTGTAAAACAAGCGATTGCCCTCTGTGAACGCGAGCTGCAAGAGAAGCGAATAGGCATAGCACAGATAGAGGAGAAGGAAAAGCTCCATAATCTGATCGGGGATCGGCTAGTCACACGTCTACATTCGCAAACAGGTGCCAGAAAGCCCTTAGCTTAATTGATCACAGCCACTCACATTATCAGTCACTGGAGAGGACGCATTGTAGGCACATCCAGAACCGCTAAGAAAGAAAAGGCTATCTCATATATTTTTCTTCACACTGCCTATGCAATTAGGTCAAACAAGCAATCTTCCAGGAACGAACAGAAGGGAGAAATGAAGGACTATCTGGCTGTGTTTGGCGTTTGCAATTAAGAGAAGGAGCTGAACGTATGGCAACACTGTTATAGTCCTGGACATTGTTTTTGAGGGAGGGGGCCGCGAAAGGAGACCCCAAGTATCGATTTGACCTGCTTCCTTTCCCTCTCCCTTGCAATATGGCTGGTGCAAGAATTTGGGGTCTGATAAATCAGCGGCTTTCAGGGTGCCCTGTGTCTTTCTGTTAGCAATGGCAACCTGGAACGCATCTCAGATCATCTTAAATAGTATGAGCAACATCATTGAGAGCCCGCAATCCAAATCTCACCCCGTAATGGCGTCCAATGGGGCGTCCTTATTTATTCCAGTCACTATGGAGGTGCCTTGTGATCAGGGGACACGTATGTGGTGGGCATTCCTGGCCTCTTCTATGGTGACGTTTTTCGGAGGTCTGTTCATTATCCTGGTGTGGAGGACATTCAAATACCTGTGGACTGTATGTTGTCACTGTGGGGGCAAAAACAAGGTAACTTTTTGTCTGATATTTGTATGCGTCTGTTATTGAAGGGGCTTCGCATGAATTTGCTTGGCCATTTGGCCTAGGGTTTTAGTAGTGATGGTAGGGAGGAGGAGAGATGTAGGAATCTCTTTTGACAGAGGACAGCACTCGGCAAACATCATTTTTTAGACCACATACATATCTAGATGTATGTGTATTTCTGTTGATTAAACCATACTATGCACTTTATATTTTTTTATCACCGTTTTCTTCTGCTGCATTATACATGCATGCACTGTAAATACTGAAGCTTAGCTAGAGCCTGGTATTTCATCAAATGCACATAGTGGTCTTGGAGAGTAGACTGTTTATTGACCAAAAGATTTATCAAGATTTTTAATACCACTGGCACATTTGCAGCCCCTTGCTTTGTAAGAATACAAGTCCTTTAGAACTTACTAACAGCTGATGGAATTTATTACCAATAAAAGAAAAAAAATAATATACCGTAGTATTTATTACATTAAATAAAACAGTACATTTACAGTACATATACAGTGTAATAAATCATTGATATGTATATATATATATATATATATATATATATATATGCCCCCCACCCCCCTTCACTGGACAATTCCATCACCGTGAGTGAGCTTTTACATGCTGTTATTCTTACATTTCCATTTTGGAGGAACTACTTTATACACTGCTGGAGGTCTTTTGACAGGATATCACCAACAGATTTCCTTGTGTTTAAATCCAATTCTTATCTAGCCTGTATAAAACCTCCACCAGTTCCATATATATATATATATATATATATATATATATATATATATATATATATATATATATATATATATATATATATATATATATATATATATATATATATATATATATATATATATATATATAGTATTTCTGAAGGTACACACACTCTTACTCCTCAATCCACTCGTGGGTGCTTGGTCAAATGTCACATGTATTTTTGAAAATGGACCAGCACTCCAAGCGCGCATATATATATATATATATATATATCTCTCTCTCTCTCTCTCTCTCTCTCTCTCTCTCTCTCTCTCTCTCTCTCTCTCTCTCTCTCTCTCTCTCTCTCTCTCTCTCTCTCTCTCTCTCTCTCTCTCTCTCTCTCTCTCTCTCTCTCTCTCTCTGTCTCTCTCTCTATATATATATATATATATATATATATATATATATATATATATATATATATATATATATATATCCATATACATGGCCTGGGCCCATAATCTGTGATATAATGTGGAGCTACCTTTGCTGGGCCATTGGTGGCACTGTCATTTATAGTATGATTATTCATTTATGTTAACTGCAGTTTAATGGTCTGCCAGGTACATTTAAATGTATTGCACTGTTAGGCTTCATTTATAAAATTTGTATGCTTCAGAATCTCTAATGACATTTAAATAATTAAGCTACTATGTACAAGTAAAGAGCTGTGGCTCTTATTAACTTTATCTGCTGTGGCTCTTATTCACTTTATCTGCCGATGCACCATGTCAACATGTGCATAGTGTATTAACAGATGCAATATGATCAGTATAAAACTAAAATTTGGAAGGCGCACACCCAATTTTAAAAATCCTGAGGTGCTAATCCAATGGATACTGCCCATTTGAAGCCTCCTGACCAAATCCGTACAAAATAAGCATGAGGATTGCACACTCAATTGCTATAAAAAGTCAAAATCTGTTGCATCAAAATTTATATAAGCCAGCAGATAGCCTTACGCTATTTATATATTTTGCCCCTTGCGAAGACCACCCATGTGGTCGAAACGCATAAGGCTATCTGCTGGTTTATGTAAGTTTTGATGCAATAAATTTTGACTTTTTATAGCAATTGAGTGTGCAATCCTCATGCTTATTTTGTAGCAATCTAATCAGATCACCTTGGTCTGGCAAAACCCATCTCAGGCTCTGGCCTGGCATACACACCCCGATGTTTGGGTAGTATGAACTCTCCGACTAGATATAGCTTGGCCAACTCAAGTAGTTGTTAGGACCTGGCTGCATAGTGTAAAACAGGTATCCTATTATGAATATAATGGTTTTAATACTTACATGGGGATTAAAGGGTGTCAGAGGGTTGTTATACAAAATAGAAACTTGTCAACATGTATAAAAGCACATTTTCTCATAAATCTCATTAATCTTATTAATTAAGCATTTACTGTATTAACATGATCAATTACTCATAGTAAATAGGTTACTCCTATGAAGGAAATTGCTGATAAGTAAATTTTGACATCTGAGGTCCATTGAATATACAATGCATTTCCAAAAGTGTCTGGGCCACAGCCTATCCAACACCTCATTCAGAACCAAGGCAATAAATATGAATTTTTTGATACGATGGCTGCTATAATAGCTTCAACTCTTATGGGAAAGCTTTCCACTAGATGTTAGAACATTGTTGGGTTGATTTACTTACATTCAGTCACAAAATGATTAGTTAGGTTGGGCACTCATGTAGGGGAATAAGCCTGGCTCGCTGTAGGCATTCCAACTCATCACACAAGTATTGAGTTGGGTTGAGATCAGGGCTTTGTGCATGCTAGTCAATTTATTCTACTCCCAACCTTGCAAAGCAATTCAGAAGAGTATTATCATGTAGAAACAGGAAGATGACTACCCCACAATGGTGTCACAAAGTAGGAATGTCCACTAGCATTGGCATTGCACAGGCAGGTAAAGTTCTGTCACTCACCAAACTCAGACTCCATCATACTGGCAGATGGTGTTATGCCATTCAACACTCCAGAGAACATTTTTATTGTACTATAATATACTTCATTTGTTTCTGAGTCTTTTTATTTTAGTATGTATAGAATAGAATGTTTGATTCTTAGAATCTTTTCAATTGATCTTCATTTTGTTGTTAGATATTTTTAGATGAATATTTTGCCTTCCTCTTTTGCCTCCAGCTTTCCAGCTTTTAAATGGGAGCTACTGACCCCGGCATCACAAAATATTAATCTATGAGGATATAATACTGTTACTTTTTAATAATTTTCTTCCTATGTATGCCCTTTGCTATTCATCTTTTTGTCTTTCAGTTATACCTCTACCTGGTTGGGTAAACTGGGCCCTTGCAACCAGATACCTGCTGAAATTCTAAACTCGAATGCTGCTTAACACAAAACTAAATAATTTAAAAACCACAAAAAAAAAAATGAAAAGATTTTACATAATGTAAGTTAATTTAAAAGTGAACTACCCCTTAAGAACAAAGTGTGACATCACACAACTCTCCAACACAATTTCATCTGGCAATTATGTAATTTTATGTAAGGAATAATGTTATCCTGTCTATCTATCAATATTAAACCTTTACAGTTTTTTTCTTAGTACCATAAAACTTACATTTCCTCTTAAAATAATACCACATTAACAATCATCTGTACATGTATTTGTTGCTAGTGAAAATTTGTAAGAAACTAACAAGGTTTATGGTGCCCAACCATATTTATTTCTTACCTGGGACTACTGCATGTAATGTGTTTTACATGCAGTAATTTATACATAAGTGCAGGGGGCTGGTATTGTTGGACTCTTCATCACCGCTGGAATAGGCGATAACCCACCAGTTGATGAAGCATTCATGGACTTTACACTGCAACTTTCCTCCCATTAATTATAATGAAGTTCCCAGTGGTGTCTGTTACTCAGGATATTTAGTAAGCAATGTTGAAAGATACAGATGTGACATAGTTTCTACGAAGTATACGTAACAATATTTTATAGTAGAAGAAGCCAAATAATAATCAAATATATTAGTTCTGTCCATCTTGTATTAAATAGCATTACCATGAAGTCATTAGAACGTTTACTTCTGTATCATATTCTACATTGCAGCAGCATACTGCAGCAAATGGAATATATTGCAGACTATGAGTTGTGCTATGTGAGTTACTGTATAGGTTTTAATAGGCTCTGGTGGGTACTCCTTTTTCTTTGTCTTTTGTCAGCTGCAGAATTTAGTATTTGGATGATGAATCTAGAGATTTAAGGCACTTTGCCAAATTGCTAATTTTGATGTGATATTTTCAGCAGAGAGGGATGGGTACAAGAGGGCAATCGCTGGAAATGTGACATCACATTTGCCCCACCCAAGAGCCTGTTGTGATCGAATCACAAAGAGTACTGCATCATTGCAGATCTTGAATGAGTAACATATTAAGCATTATTTGTACACTGCATTTCCCCATAGCAGCCTTTTTGAAATAAAGCCTGATGAAAAAAATAAAATCTGCTTCTGGTAACTGAAGAGTGTTGTTTTATATTGGATTGGCATACGTTTATACTGTACATAAACCAAATTTCCAGGGCTAACAATACAAACTGTGAACTGTACAAAAACGACGTGAGGACCTCTTTTACTTAATAAATAATACTGGGAATATTATATGAAAGAACAGTATAGAAAGCCAAGTATTGTTTGTAAGTGAAAGCAAGAGGTAGACACGCTTGTCTTTGTGCCTAGTATAAACCAGGGCTCACCCTTCTGGTGCTCCAAAAAGGATGTTTACATTAACCCATTTCATGATTTTACCATTCTTAATTGCCTCAGATGGATGGAACATTTGCAGCTCTCTCCCTCCCCAAGATTTCTATCATCCAACCTTCTTGGAGACAGTTGCTAGGTAGCCCTGTTGTGTCATAGCCCTGTAGGATCAGAATAAAAAAAATCAACTCACAGAATCTAGAGGCAGTATAGCATACAATGTGTTCTGGAATAGGGGATTTTTGGTTATTTGTATGATTTTTTTATTGGCATTATCTTTCAACAGACCTCTACATATTAAAACATTTAAGCAAATATCTGATTGGTTGCTATGGGTAATGGAATTGGTGCAATTGAATACCTATGTTCTTAAGTCAGCTCCTTTGTATTATATTAGAAGGCAAGAAACAAATTCATAATTTTTTAATTTGGCTAAAGATGTGTTGCCCTATCCTATTATTACGGCTCTTACACCTGGATGTTTAATGTGCCGCTGTTCTTCTTTATTTTGCCTCTACAGACAGTACCATTTTGAAGCTCTGAATACATACAAGACATAACTAGCTGTATCACATATCTGTTTATCTGTGACCATATTGGTACAGTCTCCTTAAGATAAAATGGGCATGCCCAGATTTGTGGCAAGGCCACAAAGACCCGGGCCTAGGGCAGCAAAATTTCAGGGACGGCATGCCGCCCAGCCACATCCTGAGAAGCACAGGGGAGCTGCAGCTCCCTAGTGAACCGGCGCAAATGTTTGTGCTCTCGCGTGCTCAGGGAGTGGTGTGCGAAACTGGGTGGGCGTTAGGGGCCTAGGGGCACCGATGGAGGAAATCCAGGCCTGAAAATAGGCTTAGATAGTGTGTGTTCCTGGTGGTGGGAAAAAAGCTACCATATAGGAATGCAAGAATTAATGATCAAGCCTTAACATTTATCTGAGGTTTACCATGCAGATAACATTTGTTCAGCTGCTCTTAATTCATTCAACCACCCAATAAAATTAAGTGTGCCATACTGCTTATCAAGAACTGCAGCCTTGATCAACTTTACATATTCTCCCATCTCCTCAGGTGGGTGGGAGACAGCATTTGTCAGAGACGGCCAGGAGCTGTCTGTGAGCAGCACAGTGTTCAAAATTGTCCCTAGTACAAGCTAACATTATAGCAGTGGCTATAGTTCTTCTATAATCTTATGATAAAGACTTCAAAATATTCTACTCTGTGTCTTATTCATTTAAAACATGTGTTCCAGTTTTATATAAAGGCAAACTTTTTTTCCAAGTAAAATGATAAATTCAGCAGTTTGTGTTTGTTGTGTTTCCAACTGGCCGCTTTAAAGTAAGCTTTTGTAAAACACCATATGAGGGATGCCTTAAAATTCTGTTCTAAATGTACACAACTAGTTATAAATTACACACACATCCTCTAACAGGTATGTTTTAATATAATTAAAGGAGAAGGAAAGTCTGTTTGCACTTGGGGGTGCCAAATGTTAGGCACCCCCAAGTGATTGTAATGACTTACCTGAAACCCCGGGCCAGTGCTCCTATCGGCAGAAAACTGCACTGACCCGGGGTTATTCCGGTGAGCACAGACGTCTTCTTTCTTTAAATTTCCCCGGGCAGACACATGTGCAGTAGAACGAAATAGCTGACTTTTTGTTTAAAGTTTGGCTTTTCGTTCTACTACGCATGCGCAACTAAGCGAAGAAAGAGGAAGCAGGAAGAATATCTCTCTGTGGTGCTCACTGGTATAACCCCGGTGAGCACCGGCCTGGGGCTTCAGGTAAGTCAATACAATCACTTGGGGTGCTTAACATTTGGCACCCCTAAGTGCAAAGAGACTTTCCTTCGCCTTTAAGTATATATTACACTATATTAAAAGAAGTGTTTTGCTGTGGTATATTCTGAAAGCAGAATGTTTTTAAATCATGTCATAGTATAGAATATTTATGAACACAGTACTGTAATGAAGTGCTTTGTGTCAGTGGGCTAAAACAAAAAGCTAATTAAGATGATTATGTCCGCCATCTGCCCAATATTAGCTGAACCAATCAAGTGTCCTCACTCTATTTACTCTAAGGGGACCATAACCTTTGATTAAAGACATACTTAGGACTGTCACTATGTTCCCTCTAAGCTGTGTGTTCATGGACATGTACACAGGTGGCAACAATGAACAGAATACATTTAGTACACAGAGGGGCAAATTCACTAACGCGCGAAGCGCCGAACGCTAGCGTTAATTCGCTAGCGTTGGGCATTTTCGCTACTGCGCAAATTCACTAACGAACGCTGGCGTAGTTTCGCTAGTGTTACTTCGCAACCTTACGCCAGGCGAATCTTCGCTAGCGACGAAACTACGCAAATTCACTAACTTGCGCAGTGTAGCGAACGCTAGCTTTTACGCTACACTTCCTTCGCCACCTCAGACCTGGCGAAGCGCAATAGAGTAGATATGGATTGTTAAAAAAAAGTCAACATTTTTTCTAAGTCCCAAAAAACGCTGGCGTGTTTTCTACATGATGGCTGATCGAAGATCGAAAATTTTTTGGGGCTCCCCTTCCTCCCCCCTACATTTCCTGACTCATGGCAGTGGGCACATGTGTAGGGCAAAATAAAATTTTTATTTGCAGATTTGAAGGTTTTCTAGGCATTTGTAGTGCAGATACGTGTTCCTCCATTGAAATTTGAATTTGGCGCCGTATGCAAATTAGCCTTCGCTAGCGCAACTTCGCTTTATATAGCGAAACAACGCTAGCGCAACTCCGCAACCTTACGCTACCCCTGTGCGCAACTTCGGATTTTAGTGAATTTGCGAACCGCTGGCGAAGTGCGGCGAAGTGCGGCGAAGTTGCGCCTGGCGCAACTTCGCATCTTAGTGAATTTGCCCCAGAATGTTTAGTTATCTACTTAAAACTAAGTAATTGCAACAGTTGATACAATGTGTAGTGTTTTGTTGCTGTGCAATCCACTAAATCTTGTGATATATTCACCAGTCTGCACCCAAGTTTCATAATAAATAGTTGCAGATTTTTTTCTTTCAACATATGCCATATATATGCAGATTTGGAGCAAACTGCTTACCTATGTGGCAGTTGTGAGCAAGTTGCTCTTTAGAGGCTGATGTTAGAGTTAAAGAACAAGAAATTGCAACACTGCGGTTGATTAACAAACTTGGGAGGAGTCTCTTGTTAACTGAACAGGACCTAGTGGGGTCAGATAGTTTAGGGGAACATAATAATGATGAGGCAGTTAGCTGGGTAACAGTTAGAAGATCTAGTGTGGCAAAAGGAAAAGGGAGGTTGATCAGGGGTTCATACATTACCAACTGATTTTATTAACATTATTATTAACATGTATTTATATAGCGCCAACATATTGCGTAGCACTGTATTTGCCAGATTGTGTGAAGAAGATGGGAGTGTGAACTCTGGATTGGCAGTTCTAGATGAGGCAGATCTCTCTAATAGCCTAGAGACCAGTTTCTCTAGTAGTGGTGGGGAGGCAAGCGGAGCTAGGCCAAAACAGATTGTGGTTATAGGAGATTCAATTATTAGGAAGTGGAAGTGTCATCCGGATTGCTACAACTGAACAGTTTGCTGTCTTCCTGGCGCCAGGGTTCAGCATGTGGTTGATCTGGTAGACCAATTATTGGATGGTGCTGGTCATGTCCCAGCTGTCTTAGTACATATTGGTACTTATGGCAAAATAAGATGGATGACCTTAAAGTGGACCCGTCACCCAAAAAAATTATTTCAAATCCTATTTTATCATGTTAGTCAAGCAAAATTACCTTTAATTACACTATATAAATTATTTGAATCTTGTTTCCTTCAGTCTGGGACTCATAATTATAACAAGCAGGCAGGAGCCATTTTGTGGACACTGTTATTAAGACAAGCCTTGCATCATCTCAGAATCTTGTTTGTGCACCAGAATGTGGGACCTGATGTCCATCCCCATGCCCTGGTTACACAATTAAATGGTTAAGAGAACTGGGGGAATGTAGGGAGAGCAGTGACACCTAGAAAGTGCCTAATGGAAAGTGAAAGTAATTGCTTGACCCGCCTCTATGCCTAGGCATAGAGGAGGGGCAGGCAATATTTGATTGAATTAATATTTTTAAATGAGTTTACAACAGCTATGAACGCTTTAATAAAAAAAAGAAATTGGATTTCATATTTAATTTGAAAAGGACTTTTATTATACAGATTTTTATGTCTGGGTGACGGGTCCACTTTAAAGAATTAGTTTAGGGATTTAGGCTTGAAGATTAATGGAAGTTCTTCCAATGTAATTTTTTTCTGAAATTTTGTCTGTCCCACGTGCATGTTTAGGAAGACAGCCGGAGATTAGGGAGTTAAAGGAGAACTAAACCCCCCAATAAGAAAAAACACATCTACTACCCTAGATAGTCCCTGCTTCCTACCCTCATAGTGAATTATTACAGAAAGTGCCCTTGGACAGCATGCTCACTTATTTATGCAGTGTAGTGCAGCGGAGCTCATGGGTGCCATCTTCGGATCCTTTTTCTTCCTTTCCGCAGTTCATTGAACTTTTTGGCACATGCACAGTTTGTAGGAATACTGGACTGCTCCAGCTGCGCATGCTCCAAATACGGAGTTCCCTTACCGAAGAAGACAGAAAACCTGGAAGATGGCGCCCATGAGCTCCGCTGCACTACTCTGCAAAAATAAATAAACATGCTGCCCAGGGGCACTTTCTGGAATAATGCGCTATGCCGGTAGGATGCAGGGAGTGTGGGGGGGGGGTTTAGTTCTGCTTTAATATGTAGCTTAAGTCTTGGTGTAGGAAGGAAGGGTTTGGGTTCCTAGAGCATTGGGCTGATTTTCCTTGGGGTAAACTATGAAGTCATGAAGGATTGCACTTCAATGGAAGGGGGTCTGCTGTGCTAGGGGAAAGAATGGCTAAGAGGTTAGAGGAGTGTTTAAACTGGGCAAGGGGCGGGGTGAGCCAGAGTATTATGGGGAAGCTAGAGTAGATTAGTAAGTGGTCATGGGGAGGAGTGAGGGAACTTGGGAAATCCTTCTGTTACAAGAAAAACAAACTAATATTAACTTTAAATGTAATTCTTCATTAAATAAAGTAAATATCAGAGGGAAAAGTAGTAACCTATGATATAATTAGTATTACTCAGACCTGGTGGGATAAAACATGTGACTGGGCTCTCAATTTAAATGGGTACACCCTTTTTAGGAGGGACAAAGGGATTAAAAAAGGTGGAGGAGTTTGTCTTTATGTAAAACCTGAATTAAAGCGTGCTGTAAAGAAATAACCATGGATGGCACTGGGGAGGGTGTGGAATCCCTTTGGGTTAAAATTTCAACTGGGCAAAGCTACTAAGTTATCATTGGTGTATGCTACAAACCACCTTGAATAAGTGACGAGATTGGGGCCCAACTACTATTATAAATGGAGGCTGCTGTGCAACTAGGTCAAGTTATTATTATTGGTGACTTCAATTATCCAGACCAGGGCTGTCCAACTAGTGCCCAGCCTGACCCCCCCCCCTTATGTGGCCTCCACATCAAAGTCTGCCTGCTGTGTCTGTTTACCATTTGTAAACTTTAAAAGGTATCACTACACCTCTGTTGTTCACACTCTAAAGATGTACTGTTCACACCTGAGACTAAGACTGAAAACGCCCACATTGTTCACCTGTTCACACATTATGCAAAATGCTAATGGGGCACCAGCACTGTGTCACTGTATGTAGTACATATTATAGTGGTCCTGTCTCCTGCTCTGTTCTGTCTTCCCTATGCTCCCTGTGTCACTGTGTGTGTCATATTTTGCCTGCTCTTTGTACCCTGTGTTTGCCATACTCTGCCTGACCTATGATCCCAAATAGAACATAAGCCTGTTTTTTTTTCTGGGGGTTTGTTAGGATCTGGAAATTATTATTAGGGGCCCCTAAGGTGTTTAATCATATTCAGGGGTACTGTATTATACACAGGGGAGGTGGAGGCATATGGATTGTATGCATATGGGTATGTCTTAATATGACAACTTTTTTCACATATGAGTGGCATCCCTGACGATCATGGTAGTTTGGCACCCTAGGCAAGAGCTTCAATCAGCGCCCACCTGTAATGCATTACAATCCCTCCTTACCATGATGGTTTTTAAATAAAGAAAACAAGAAAATGTACAACACTTTTTCATTTATATTACTACCCCCTGTACCAGCAAGCCCAGCAGCCATCCATAATACAGCCCTCGTACCTGTGCCAGCACCCATTCATCATACTGCCCCCCATACCTGTGCCAGTAGCCATGCATTATACTGCTCCCCCATACCTGTACCAGCAAGCTCAGCAGCCATCCATCATACAGCCCTCCAGCAGCCATCATATTGCCCCCAATCTTTACCTGTGCCAGCAGCAGCCAAAAATAAACCTTTTCATATCATATTGCCCCCAAGTGCCAGCGTTCAGCCCAGCAGCAACAGCAAACATATGGCCCCCAGCCCAAATCTGTACCTGGCTGTGCCAGCAGGAGGCTTCACAGTAATAGAAAGAATGTCTTCAGTTCAGTGCAACTGTGCAAGGCTGAGAGCAGCAACCTCGAGCCACACCGAGCAGGCTGCCAGCTCTCTGCCTCTCTCTGCCACCCAATCGCATCAGTGACATCATTGACGGTATACGCACGTCGCGCTGCACCGCACAGAATGAGCTAGGGAGAAGGTGAGGGAGGGGAATTCCACCTGACTGAGTGACCATGATTACTGAAACAAATTATTAAATAAACACTTGAAAAAATGAAACCCCCCCATTAAAAGTGCACCCCTCAATGATGGCGTCCTAGACAGCCGCCTACTCTGCCTACCCCTAGTTCCAGCCCTGATCCCTGCAGTGAGCACCAACCATCTGTTTTTTTTGGTGTGCTATTAATGTGGATATAGTCTTGCGGTAATATGATTGTGGTTTAATGTGGATGTGGTTTAAAAACAGGGAGTGGCTAACACTGGCTTCCCTTATCAGCCCTCCACCATGTAGATTAGAAATATTCCGGCCCTCTGTACCATATAAATTGGACAGCACTGATCCAGACAATGACTGGGGTAGTGGGGTTGCCAAGTTGGAAAAAACAGGGTTGTAAATGTGATTATTGACAACTTTTTATTTCTGCTAGTTTAAAAACTTACTAGGAATGACTCTCTTTTGGACCTGCTAATAACTAATAATACTGAACTCATCTCTAGCATTTGCGTGGGTGAACATTTAGGGAATAGTGATCATAACATTTCCACCTTTGAGATTATGTTGCAGAAACAACTCTATAAAGGAGTAACTAAAACACTAAACTTTAGACGTGGAAACTGCCAGAATAGGGGCATCTCTGCATCAAATTTACTGTATTACACACTGAAGAAAAATGTGATGTCTTAAAAATGCTGCTTAATAAATATACTGTACATGTCAGTATATTCCCCTTGTAAGCAAGAAATTTAGTCGCAAAGCAAAACCTTTGTGGTTTGACAGAATTGTTGGTGTTGGTAAGAAAAGACGTGCTTTTAAAGCTTTCAAGTTAGCTGGGACAGCTGAAATGTTTGTCAGCTATAAAGATGCCAATAAATCATGCAAAAAAGTTGAAAAAAAAAATCTATATGGGAAAGGGTATTGAAGCAAGGAGTAAAATGAACCCCAAATTATTTCTTAAATATGTAATTAGAAAAAAAATAAACAGATTGGGGTAGAACCATTGTTGTCAGAGGGGGGTCAGTTGAGAACAGAGCAAAAGCTGAGATACTGAATCTGTCTACCACAAATGAGGAACCAAGTAATGAAGGTTTCCTTCTTAAAAGTCCCAATTCTATTAATACAACAAATGATGCATGCTTCACACAAGGGGACATTCAAAAGAGACTAGAACATGTTAAGATAAACAAAGGTCCAGGACCAGATGGTATTCATCCCAGGTTATTAAACAAACTTAGGTCTGTCATTGCCAAAACTGTTAATTTTTCAGGATTCATTGAGGTCTGGCATGATGCAGAGGAACTGGTGAATTGCTAATGTGGTGCCGCTATTCAAAAAGGGATCTCGTTTCAAAACTATAGACTGGTTAGTTTAACGTCAGTGGTAGGAAAGGTTTTCGAAGGGTATAAAGGGATAAAATACTTGACTTCATTGCAAATCATATTACTATGAGTTTTTGCCAGCATGGTTTTATGTGTAAACGATCTTGCCAAATAAATGTAATTGTCTTTTATGAGGAAGTGAGCAGGAACCTCAACTATAAGTTACATGCAGGATGTTGCCACTTTGCAGAGTGACTTGACTATATTAGAAAACTGGGCAACAAACTGGAAAATGAGGTTCAATGTTGATAAATGCAAGGTTATGCACTGCAGAAATAACATAAATATGTTATACACTAAATGGCAGTATGTTGGGTGTTTCCGTAATTGAGAAGCATCTAGGGATTTTTATAGCTAAAAAGTTGTCTAATTACAGACAGTGTCAATCTGTGGCTACTAAAGCAAATCAAGTACTGTCTTGCAAAAAAAAAGGCCATTAACTCAAGGGATGAAAACATTTTGCCTCTGTATAGGTCCCTGGTAAGGCCTCCCCTTGAGTGTTCAGTGCAGTTTTGGGCTCCGTTTCTTAAAAAGAATATACATGAGCTGGGGAGAGTGCAGAGACATGCAACTAAACTGGTTAAAGGGATGGAAGATTTAAGTTGTGAAGGTATTGTCAAGGTTGAGGCTGTTTTCTGCAGAGAAAAGACGCTTGCAAAGGGAACATGATTACTCTTTATAAGTACATTAGAGGGCATTATAGACTGCTAGCAGGAGATCTTTTTTCCATAAAATGGATCATCAGACCAGTGGCCCGCTTGAAATTTGCTATACGGCGGCCACAAATATACTGCAGCCACAAATATACTGAGAATGCTTCTCTATCGGCAATAGTCATCGGTGGCAAAAACGGCACATTGCTTAATTTTTCCGAAGTCATTTGTAGTTGCCTTGTGTAGTTCTTGTACTAACTAGAATTTCCACTTAACCCAGCTAGTTTGAATATTTTTGTTATTATGTGTTGCCCATACTTTGTTCTTCTAAAAATGTACAACAAGAGCGCAAAACTTTAATGTACATTTTAAAGGGGTGGTTGGCAAACTTTTAGTACGTTATAGGATGGCAAATTCGAAATAACTTTTCACTTGGCCTTAATTTTTTTTCTTTTTTATAGTTTTTTAATTATTTGCCTTTCTTCTCTTCTGCTAATAAATGGGGATAACTGACCCTATCTAAAAACAAATACTAAGTCTACAAATGTATTGTTATTGCTAATTTTTTATTACTCTTCTTTCTCATAAGGCCTCTCCTATATTCTCTCATATTCCAGTGTTGTATTTAAATCAATGCATGATTACTAGGGTAATTTGGATCCCAGCAACCAGATGAAATTGCATACTGGAGAGCTGCTCAATAAAAGCTGAAAAACCACAAATAATAAAAAACGAAGCATTGTGTATTAGTGCAGGTTTACCCACGGGTCGGGAGGGTTTGGGTTTACTTACTGTTTATGTGATTTTTAGTAGACTTACGGTATGAAGATCCGAATTACGGAAAGATACGTTATCCGGAAAACCCCAGGTACCGAGTATTATGGATAAAAGGTCCCATACCTGTATCAGTAGTCAGCTGTCCTCCAGCCAAGACTCTAATAACAGCAATTCTTTACATGTTTTGTAAAAATCATACCTGAGAGGAAGAATCATTTAAGAATGCAAAACATTGTGGGAATAGTAGAAAGACAAGTAGTATAAGAAATAGCAAAGGATAGAAATATTGCCCTGCGCTCCTTTAACACCAGCCTCTTCAAAGCCAAACAAACATACTTTACTTCACTCATTAACTCCCTTTCTAAAAAACCAGCACAACTTTTCTCCACCTTTAACACTCTCCTTTCCCCTTCTCCACCCCCTCCATCCACATCTGTCTCTGCTCAAGATATTGCTGAGCACTTCAAAAACAAAATTGACACTATCAGAAGGGACATTACACTCAGGCCCGGATTTGCGGCAAGGCCGCATAGGCCCGGGACTAGGGCGGCAAAAAAATAGGGGCGGCATGCCGCCCAGCCGCCGTTCAACTACACCAGCTGCGCCGGCGTTATTTCGCCGGCGCACTGGGAAGGCGGGCGCTAGGACCGGATCAGCCCGATATTGCCCACCTCAAGGTGGGCATATCGGGGAGAGATCCACTCGTTTGAGAACATCGCCAAACGAGCGGATCTCTCAGTGTATGGGCACCTTAAGGTAGAAAATCATCTGTAAGCATGAAACAATATTGATGGTGTGACATTACAAATTATTAGATATATTTTATATTTTGAAAGTGCTAAATTACAGGTATATAGTTACAGGGTATTCATTTCCTGCTGCTGAGCAAGTAGCCTCGGCACCGAAGAGGTTAAAATGCTGTTGCACATAAATAATTTATGCTCGCAAGGCAAACTAGCGTGAGGAAGTAAATTATAGATGTGTTGCTCGTTATGAATTAATCAGGATATGCAGGTAGACTGAAGCATTGGCTAATATGTAGCTTTCTTCTCCTTAAATTTTGTGGTGGGAGATCACTAGGGTAATCATGATGTCTCAAAAATAACAGAGGATAAGAACTGAAAAAGTTTATATAGATGTTTCTAGTAATGCATTTTAAAGAAAATTGGTATAAGTACAGATGAGCATTCCATAGTGATTTGAAATGTATTTTTAAAGTTCTGAAGCATTTATACACTAAATTTTAAATGCAGTTACCTATAGGGTTGGCATATTTCCCCTAACCATACAGTACAGGTATGGGACCTATTATTCAGAATGCTCGGACCTGGGGTTTTCCAGATATTAATATTTCCGTAATTTGTGTGGTGTTTATACAAATGGCCTGTGTTCAGACATACTGTGCATACTTCCTGGACAGCTTAAAAGTGAAAGTTACTGTTGTGTAATGCCTGCATGAGTCTCTGCTAATAAAGCACTTTTATACTCTACTCATCCTCGGCTACCCAAAACATAACAGATTGGCGACAAGGATGGCTCTTCTACCTCTGCAGCTGCCTGCACCTTTTCTTCCAAACCCTGGTGAGCCTACCATACCTTTTACTGCTTGGATCCGTATGTTTGAAAATTACACTATTGCTGCTGACAAAGGGGAGATTTCTGCTGCTAGAAAGCGTGTTTTACTTATTCACTGCCTGGGAGCAGAGGGACAGCGTATATTCTATACATTACCATTAGCTGATGATACTTAGGAAACTGCTCTTACTGCTATAAAGAACTTTTTAGTGCCAATGTGTAAATGTGGTTGCTGAAAGAAAGAAATTCCGCCAATGTGGACAATGTAATGGCAAATCCACAGATAAATTTGTAGCAGCTTTGAGAGAGCTGGTTGTTACCTGTGAATCTGGGAATCTAACAGATGAAATTCTAAGAGACCAAATAGTGGAAAAAACAAACTCACCTCGCATTAGAGAGAGACTGCTCCTAGAGCAGGATTTAACCTTTGCAAAGGCTATTACAGGTGGAAAAAACAAACTCACCTCGCATTCGAGAGAGAGACTGCTCCTAGAGCAGGATTTAACCCTTACAAAGGCTATTACAGTTGCTAGCCAAATTAAAACAGCAGTGGCAGTAGGTAAAACTCTCAGTCAGGGAACTGCTGGGAATGTACAGATTGTGAATTCAACACTGTGGCGTAATAATACACAGTCACAGGCAAAATACAGTGCTAAGGAAAGGGATTCACCTACACTGCAAAACCGTGCAGCAAATACAAATAGAAAATACTGCTTGTGCTGTGGTTCAACGAACACACTGCAAATCGTGTTACATGTGCTGCAAAAGCTAAATGATGCCGCAACTGCACAAAAGTAGGACATTTTGCTAAGATCTGCCGTAGTTCTGCTAAAGATGTTCATGAAGTCACTACTACAAATGTTACAGTATTAAGTGTGGATAAAGCTGGAATAAGGGTACTGCTATACTTGAAAGGGATCTCTTTGCTGCATTAAACCTAGAATTAGTTGATGGTCTCATTACTACAGCACCAGTGCCTGCCACACAGCCAGTGTCTAAAATTTCACCACAAAGCAACACTTCACTGGGTTATGCAAACAACTTTGTACACAAAGTTAAGTTGAGACCAGATGTAAAACCAGTACCATTTCCTGATTCAGCATGGGAAAAACTTGCTATCAATATTGTCGGTCCTTTTACAGATGCTCCTATAGATTGTAGATTTGCTATAACCTTGATAGACTATTACAGTAAATGGCCTGAAATTGCATTTGTTTCTCATATAACATCAGCTACAGTAATAACATTTCTACAGTCTTCAGTAGAGAAGGTAATCCAAAGGAGTTAATATCAGACAACGGCCCACAGTTTGTCTCATATGAGTTTGAATTCTTTCTGAAAGAGAAGAATATTGTCCATAGGAAATCTTCAGTGTATTACCCACAAGCAAATGGAGAAATCGAGCGATTCAACAGAAGTCAGAAAGAAGCACTACAGACAGCAAATCTTACTGAGAAATCTTGGAAAGTATTTACAACAGAGTTCCTACATAACTACAGAGCAACGCATGTTGCAGACATCAAACTTCCACGAAATACTGTGCCTACAAAATCATCTACTGCTGACATTGTGAAACGCCAACAAGCCAAATGCAAGGCTTATACTGACAGAAAACATGGTTCAAGAGAAGTACACTTTCAGCCTGGATCTTTAGTCAGAATTAAGAAACCAGGAAGGACAATCTAAATTTACTACACCACTTGAAGTGAGAGGCCAGCGAGGACCATACACATATGAGCTGTCTGATGGACGCATATGGAATGCAAGTCGTCTTGCTCCTGTTAGATATGATGTTGGAGAAGCTGTTGTGTAATGCCTGCATGAGTCTCTGTTAATAAAAGCACAGTTATACTCTACTCATCCTTGGCTACCCAAAACATAACAATTTGGATCTCCATACCTTAAGTCTACTGAAGAATCACGAATTAAACCCAATAGGATTGTTTTGCATCCAATAAGGATTACTTATATCTTAGTTGGGATAAAGTACAAGGTACTGTTTCATTACTACAGAGAAAAAGGAAATAATTTTAATTTTTTTAAATTATTTGATTATAATGAAATCTATGGGAGACAACCTTTCCGTAATTCGGAGCTTTCTGGATAACTCGTTTTTGGATAACGTATCCTATACCTGTATTCCCAAGGCCAATTGCTAATTAACATAAAAAAACAACTTTCCTTATATGAATCCTAAGCTGTTGTGAGTTAAAATGCGTGCACCACAACACAAACTGCTTTTGAAACACTTGTCAGTACATGGAGTTTGGAAAGTTTGCTAGTGTTTTAAAGGAGAAGAAAAATTAAGATCACTGGGTGTAGGGTTGCCACCTCACCCCTTTAATACTGGCCTCATATTGAATCCACATACTGCATGACTAGTTAGCAATTGATGCATGCGGCATGGCTGCACATAAATCAGTTCAGTCTTCAGCATACAACTAAATTAATTGCTAGTTAGCCATGCTGGATGTGGATTCAATATGTGTCCAGTGTTAAAGAGGTGGGTTGGTTTCAAATGTTCCCCAGTGAACCAGTGATCCCCAGTAATTATACTTGACTACCTGGTGCATGGACCAGTGCTCCTGTTTGTTGAAAATGGCACCACCTTGGTAGGAGCACCATGTTGCAATCTTCTTCTGTATCTTTGGTCTTCTCTTTGTTCTGGTCGGGGTGCACATGTGCAGTAGAGTGAAAAGAATGTTTTTTTCTTATAAGCTCAGATTTGCACTCTACTGCATAGACAGGAACAAAGTGAGGAAGAACAAAAAAGTCAAAGAATCTGTCAGCAATCTGCTCCTGCAAAAATTGCTAATCCTGTAAAATAAATTTCGGCGAAATACTGCCATTAAAATTTCATCCCTCTATGTTTCAATACCATTGTCAGGCCCGAAGGCTCAGTTTGAGGTGTCGGACCAAGGAGGAAGCAGGCAGGTTACACACCAAGTTCGCGGTACAGGAAGGGATCAAGAGAAAGAGTAGTCAGTCAGGCAGGAGATCAGTTCAGGCAGCAGGTAGTCGTAAACAGGAACAGGCAGAGGTCAAATAACAGGAATCCAAACACGAAAATAGCACCCAGGAACACAATGAAGTAGAACCTATTCACGGGCAAAGGCAGAGAGTGACAAATGGCCATTTAAACAATTCTTTGGCGCCAAAATGTGCGCAGTGACGTCATGCGTTGCGTGCTGACGCTGCGTGTTGACGCTGTACGTTTTGGCGCTGGCGTCTTAGCGCTGACGTCATCGCGCATGCGTCTTCGCGCATGCGCACATCCGCCGCATCCAGGCGAGGCGCAGGAGAAGAAGATCCACGTGGCCCGCCCTGGGCGCCGCCATCTTGGCGTGGACGCCGGCGAAAGAGGACGCGCTGGACCGCGCTCCTCACAGTACCCCCTCCCCCATGGGGGGCCTCCGGACCACCAGGACTAGGTTTAAAAGGAAATTTCTTGTGGAACTTTTTTAGAAGAAGTGGAGCATGGATATCAGAATGTCTGATCCAGGAGCATTCCTCGGGTCCGAAACCTCTCCATTCCACCAAATATTGGAGAGTCCCTCTGGACAAACGAGAATCCAAAATTTTTTCCACTTCGAATTCGAGATGACCGTCCACGGAAACTGGAGCAGGAAAGGATGAGGAATGGTCGATTAAAGCAGGTTTAAGAAGGGACACATGGAACACATTAGGTATCCGCATCTCGGGTGGAAGTTGTAGACGAACCGCTACAGGATTGATAAGTTCAATTATGGGGAAAGGACCGATGAACTTGGGACCCAATTTGGCTGACGGAACCTTGAGATGGATGTTCCTAGAGGAAAGCCATACTTTATCCCCAATAGCATATGGGGGAGGAGGAATCCGCATTTTGTCGGCAAAAGTCTTTTGAGCAATAGAACTCTTCTCTAGATTGGTTTTAGTAGCTTGCCAAATTGCAGACATATGAGCCATTTGATCATTGGCTGCAGGTACATTAGAGAGAAGGAAGTCTTGTGGGAAAGCCAAAGGATGCTGACCATACACACAAAAAAAAGGGATCTCTCGGAAGAAGCATGCAGGGAGTTGTTGTGAGCAAATTCTGCCCAAGGAAGAAGGTCAGCCCAATCATCCTGACACAACGAAATATGGCATCTTAAGAATTGTTCTAGTGCTTGATTGACGCGTTCAGAGGCACCATTGGACTGAGGGTGATACGCAGATGAAAATTGTAGAGAGATGTTGAGGGACTTGCATAAGGATCTCCAAAACTTCGAAACAAATTGTGAACCTCTGTCGGAAACAATTTCAGCGGGAAAACCATGGAGACGAAAAATATGTTGAATGAATAATTTTGAAAGTTCAACAGCAGAAGGTAATTTGCGGAGAGGAATGAAATGGGCCATTTTACTGAATCTGTCGATTACAACCCAGATGACCGTGTAACCATGGGATGGTGGAAGCTCCACAATAAAATCCATGGCCAAATGTGTCCAAGGTCGAGCGGGAATAGGCAGAGGTAATAATAACCCCGCAGGAGAGGAATGACTGGATTTCGAGGCAGCACACACAGAACAGGAAGATACAAAGTCTTTGACATCTCTTCGTAGAGAAGGCCACCAAACCAGACGAGACAATAACTCAGTCGTTTTCTTGATTCTGGGATGACCGGCTTGTTTAGAACTGTGGGACTGACAAAGAATTGTCTGGCGAAGATCCGGGGGTACAAAGGCCACACCCAACAGTGTATCAGGCGGTGCAGAGGACTGTGCCGATAGGATCTGTGATGCCATGGAAGGAAATAAAGCAGCCACAATCTTTGCAGGAGGAACGATGGGATCATCGTCCAGAAAACATGAGTCTTCCGGAGAAAAACTTCTGGACAAGGCGTCAGCTTTTTTATTTCTGGAACCGGGACGGAAAGTGATGAAGAAATTAAAATGAGAGAAGAAAAGGGCCCACCGAGCCTGTCTGGGATTGAGACGTTTAAGAGCTTGAATATATTCTAAGTTCTTATGATCTGTGAATATCGTCACAGGAATCGTTGAGCCTTCCAAAAGATGTCTCCATTCTTCAAGTGCCAATTTTACTGCCAAAAGTTCTCTGTTGCCCACATCGTAATTTCGTTCAGGCGGGGAGAATTTTTTCGAAAAGAATGCACACGGGTGGAGCTTTCCATCACTGAGTTGCCTTTGGGAAAGTACTGCCCCAGCTCCTATATCGGAGGCGTCCACTTCAATGAAGAAAGGAAGCTGGGGGTCGGGATGTTTCAGAACAGGAGCAGAAGAAAAGGCTTTTTTCAGAGACTCAAATGCTTCTTTGGCTTGTGAAGACCAGCAGTCGGGTTTCCCACCTTTACGGATGAGAGCCAAAATAGGGGAAATTCTGGAAGAGAAACCTTTGATGAACTGCCTATAATAATTGGCAAAGCCGATGAACCGCTGTATGGATTTGGTGCTAGTAGGAAGCGGCCATTCTTGAATGGCGGCAATCTTGACCGGATCCATTTCAAAGCCCAGAGAATAAATTATATAACCAAGGAACGGGATTTTGGAAGTTTCAAAAGAACATTTCTCCAGCTTGGCATAAAGTGTGTTTCTTCTTAGGTGAGAGAGAACCTCTCGAACATGGACTCTGTGCTCAGCCTGATCTTTGGAGAAGATAAGTATATCATCTAAATAGACGACCACATAAACACCAAGTAAATCCCTAAAAATGTCATTAACAAACTCCTGGAAGACCGCGGGCGCGTTGCAGAGCCCAAACGGCATGACAAGATACTCATAGTGACCGTCTCGGGTATTAAAAGCGGTCTTCCATTCGTCGCCCTCTCGGATTCTGATCAGATTATATGCACCTCTGAGATCCAGCTTGGTGAAAATACGTGCTCCTTTGAGTTGGTCGAAGAGCTCAGAAATAAGAGGTAGCGGGTACCGATTCTTTGAAGTGATTTTATTGAGACCCCGTTAATCGATACAAGGTCGAAGAGTGCCGTCTTTCTTCTCTACAAAGAAGAATCAAGCTCCGGCAGGGGAGGAAGAAGGACGAATGAAACCGCGTTGCAGGTTTTCTTGAATGTAGTCCTTCATGGCACTGGTTTCAGATGGAGACAGAGGGTAGGTACGGCCACGAGGAGGCATGGTGCCAGGGAGAAGGTCAATGGGGCAATCATAGGCCGGTGAGGGGAAGGGTTTCGGCAGATTTTTTAGAAAACAACAGTCACAAAAGTCTTGGTATGCAGGAGGAACGAGAATGAGGATAAAATTGAAACAGAGGATAATTTCTGTATTGTATTAGAATCTCAAACAGTTTCTGCTGGCAAAAAATGGCTCCAATGGGAAATCTGGCTTTCAACCCAATTGATTGTTGGGTTGTGGAGCTGAAGCCAGGGCAACCCCAGGACTATAGGTGTGGAAGGACAGTTAATTATGAGAGAAGAAAGTCTCTTAACATGCATGGCTCCAACAGTGACAGATAGTTCTTGTGTGGCATGAGAGATAAATGCTGTGGAGAGTGGTCTGTCGTCAATTGCCAGGACTCGAAGAGGGGTTGTCAAGGACAGGAGAGGGATGCTGTGAAGGATGGCGAAGGAGTGGTCCAGGAAGTTCCCAGCAGCACCAGAATCCAGAAAGGCTCGGGTCGAAATTCTCTTGACGAGACTTGAAGCTGCACAGGAAGCAAAAATCGATGAGGAGTTTGATGGGGAGAAGGAACAATTCCCCCCAGGTGAGTTTCCCCAAACTTACCTAGGCGCGGAAGTTTCCCTGCTTCAGTGGACAATTAAAGGCGAAATGGGCCTTGCCTCCGCAATATAGACACAACCCGGCTGTGCGTCTGCGCATCTTCTCCTCTTCGGATAAGCGGGCTCCGCCAATTTGCATAGGCTCCTCCTCCGAGGTAGACGGAACCGGAGCAGGAATACCAGGAAGCAGTGGTCTCTGGAATCGTGGAGCCAACTGTGGCTGGAATTTCTTGATTCTCTCCCTGTCAGATTGGTGTTCCCGCATTCGAGTATCAATCTTAATAGCCAGAGCGATGAGATCTTCCAACAGCTCCGGGATATCGCCGGGAGACCAAATCATCCTTGAGACCGAATGGAGAGCCCCTGGTAGAAAGCCGCATGATAAGAGTCGTTGTTCCAGTTTGTTTCGGGCTGCGATGGTACGGAAGTCAATCGCATAATCACTGACAGAACGACTCCCATTGGCGGATTTGCAGCAGACGGGAAGAGGCAGTGGTAACTCGCCTGGAGCATCAAAGATGGACCGAAAAGACTGGAGAAAGGTGTTACAGTCCTGAATGAGCGGAGAATTCTTCTCCCATAAGGGCGATGCCATTCCAATGCTTTCCCTTGAAGACGGGAGATGACGAACGCCCACTTTAGCTCGCCTCAGAAACCATATAGTGAAGGCTGGAAGTTCAAATTGTATCAGGCACTGATTAATGAAACCCCGACAAGCCTGGGGGGTCCCCGCTGTAGAGAGGTGGAGCAGGTACCTTAGGCTCAGGATTGGAGCAGGTAAAGCACAGCAAGTGGAGGCAGCCACCGCAGCGGACGCTGGAGGATTGATCGACAGCTTGTCCAGAATGGCCTCCAAGGCTTGGCCAAAATGAGTCTGTTGGGCCTCGTAAGACTCCATGCGAGAAGCCAGCCCACGAAAAGCTCTTCCGAAGTCGGGTAGGGGTTGAGCTTCCTCGGAAGGGTCCATGGCCCGTGAATACTGTCAGGCCCGAAGGCTCAGTTTGAGGTGTCGGACCAAGGAGGAAGCAGGCAGGTTACACACCAAGTTCGCGGTACAGGAAGGGATCAAGAGAAAGAGTAGTCAGCCAGGCAGGAGATCAGTTCAGGCAGCAGGTAGTCGTAAACAGGAACAGGCAGAGGTCAAATAACAGGAATCCAAACACGAAAATAGCACCCAGGAACACAATGAAGTAGAACCTATTCACGGGCAAAGGCAGAGAGTGACAAAAGGCCATTTAAACAATTCTTTGGCGCCAAAACGTGCGCAGTGACGTCATGCGTTGCGTGCTGACGCTGCGTGTTGACGCTGTACGTTTTGGCGCTGGCGTCTTAGCGTTGACGTCATCGCGCATGCGTCTTCGCGCATGCGCACATCCGCCGCATCCAGGCGAGGCGCAGGAGAAGAAGATCCACGTGGCCCGCCCTGGGCGCCGCCATCTTGGCGTGGACGCCGGCGAAAGAGGACGCGCTGGACCGCGCTCCTCACAACCATATTGTGATACCTGTAGGCTCATCTTCAAACTCACCCTCCAAATTAGTCAATAAAAAGTTTTTTTTAGATGACTTGCTTATAATATTAGTAGTGATGATAGCAAGGGATAGGAAACTCTCAGAACTTATGGTCTCATCAATCTGAGGCCCATGGCCTCAGATTGAAGGTCTAGGTTTTAGGGGGTTATGTAATAACTGGTCTCACGTTTGCTACTTGTCTATTAACCCTTTAAGTGCCACAGATCGTAGAATCTACAGTCTGTGGATCAAAGGACCAAAGTGCCACAGATCGTAGATTCTACGTTCTGCAGCACTTCAGGGTTTGCGAGCAGAGGAACGGCTGTTAGAGCCGCTCGCTCCGTTCCTACACGATCCCCTGCCCCTAGGCAACGAGCAGAGCAGGGGATCGAGTGGCCCCTGGGGCGCGATCGCCCAGGGGCCCCAAAGCAGTAGCAGGCACATGTTACTTATTACACACACAAACACACCAACACACACTTATTACAGTAATACACACTTAGATTCACACTTACACTTACATTTTTGGGGATCAGGGGGGTCACTCACACTCACTGCACTCACACACACATGCACACGCGCACATTACGTGATTTACCAATTGTACCCACGCACACACATGGCTTTGTGGCTTTTTTTTCTTTCTTATCGCATCGTCTTTTGGCTGAGAAAAATGTTTTATTGCAATACCTTTTGTATGTTATTTCGGTGATTTTGGGCATTTTGGTGCATTTTTAGTCGTTTTATTGAATTTTTAGCCATTTTATTTAATTTTCAGCTCTGCATATGTTGTGTTCACTTGTTTCTGTCCGTATAATCTATTTGGCCCAGCTAAAATATTCAAACTGTGCCTCTGATGACCCATTACACTAGTCTGGGGTTTTATTGGATTTATTTGCGTTTCATATATCCATTTGGGGGTCTCCGTGCGCCACATAGTTTGGTATATCTATGCATATTGGACATCAAAGTGTTCTGTAGACCCCTGTCGTTCATATTTAGGATGTTTTATTCTGATACGTTATGAAACCTGGGGCATATAATGGGGTAAAATTCAAGCTTTGTGACGATCTCCAGAAATTTGATAAAAACCGTTATGTTCAGCATTGCTTTGCAGTTTGGCAGTTTGTAGTAGAAACACAGATTTACCCATATTGGATTCTGCAGAATGTGTACTTTCTGAAAATATATGGTTTTCTAGGGTCTCTGTACTGTTAGGGGGTCTCATGGCACATAATACACATACCTGGGTGCTTATACTGCAGCAGCCAGCGCGTCAGCCGTGAAAATCTATATACACTATTGTCATTTGGGCCTCTCCGTGCACCACATAGTTTGGTATATCTATGCATATAGGGCATCAAAGTGTTCAGTAGACCCCTGGTGCTCATATTTAGGATGTTTTATGCTGATACGTTATGAAATGTGGGGCATATAATAAGGTAAATTTCAAGCTTTGTGACGATTTTCAGAAATTTGATAAAAAACGTTACGTTAAGCATTGGTTTACAGTTAAGCAGTTTGCAGTAGAAACACATTTACCCATATTGGATTTGTCAGAATGTGTACTTTCTGAAAATATATGGTTTTCTAGGGTCTCTGTACTGTTAGGGGGTCTCATGGCACATAATACACATACCAGGTGCTTGAATTGAGGTACTCAACAGCAAGTGAAGCGGGGCGGACCCCTGGGGGTTTTTTCAAGTCTTGTGATGTAACTTTTGGGGGCGGACCCATTCGTCCGACATGGGGTCCGCCCCCGAAACATTACATCACAAGACTTGAATAAACATGCAGGGGTCCGCCCCGCTTCACTTGCTGTTGAGTGTCTGGTGATTTTTTTCGCTTCCATGTACATTGGAGAGGTGCCGACCTCTTTTCCGGACACCAAGCTAATCAATTGGAGAGGCTGGGGACTCAGGAATCTTTGTTGTGAGCTTAAATTGAGGTAGCCAGAGTGTCATACATGAAAATTCATATGCACTATTTGTACTTGGGGGTCTCTGTATGCCACCTAGTTTGGTAAATCTATGCATTTTGCGCATCAAACTGTTTAGTAGACCCCTGTGCTCCTATTTAGGATGCTTTATGTTGGTAATGATACATGGACATTACGATGCTGGAAAGTTGAAGCTTTGAGGCAATTTTCAAATATTTCACCAAAATCCACAATTTTGAGAAAGCCTTTGGCCTCTAAATGCCAGATAATTTGGTAAATCTATGCAGTGTTTGGAGGACTCCTAGCAATCATGTTTACAGTGCCTTTTCTTGGTATGTAGTGATTCACGGGCGATATAATGCTGGAAAGTTGAAGCTTTGAGGCAATTTTCAGATATTTCACCAAAACCGACGATTTTGGGAAAGCCTTGCGACTCGGTAGTTTGGAGCAGAAAGGCATGGGTACCCATTTTAGATTCGGTAGAATGTGTACTTTCCAAAAATATATGGTTTTGGGGCGGGGGTAAACCTATATTTTTGCAAGGAAGTGTACAGTGTGAAGCATTAGAGAGTACAGCAGCTTTCTTGTTATATCATGAAAGCGTGTCAATGGAAAATTCTCCAACTGGCTCAAGTTGGGGGAAGGAGGTGCTTGGGTGGATTGACGGGTTTTGGATGCTATTATTATGTCTGGAGATGAGGAGTTCCAAGGTGGATGTGGCTCTCCAGCATGTAAAACCCCATAAATAAAGGTGTGAGAATTGAGATTGTGTCCTTGATTTCCTTGAACAGATGGTGTGGAACTCTAGTGGTGAGGAATCCCATGCATTGCATAACTGCACGAGAGTCCACCCAATCTGATTTCTCAAAATCCAGGAGGTCCCCAACTCTTGTTAACCGAGCCTGGCAAAGGCGACGGTGGATGCTGATGGATTCTACATCCTAGTCTTAAAAGATGGATTGTAAAGTAGGGGCTCATTTAGAATGTCTTCCCCTTGAATGGCTTCTTGCCTTAACACGGAGACCATGCTCCAGGTCTTTAGAGTGTCTTGGTAGTAAGCCGGCAGGGTTAAAAGTTTTCTTAGGAAACCCTCAGGTTCAATGACAAACATATTGCGTAACCTGGCGAAAAAAACTCGATGCTAGAGTACACCACTGTGGATAAGGATCTGCATACAAGTCTCTCTGTATTTGCTGGAGACGGAAGGTGTGCACTTGAATGTATGCACACGACTCCCTGTCCTCCCTCTCTCAATGGGAGGCTCGAAACACCTGCAGAAACCCAGTGCTTTCCTATCCAGAGAAAGTCCAGTAACCTTCTCTGGATCTTAGCAATGAATTCTTGGGTTGGGCTAAGACATATCAACCGGTACCAGATCTGAGAGGCCACCAGCTGATTGATCACCAAAGCCCTCCCCCTCATAGAAAGTACTTTAGCAAAACCCGTCCACTTTCCCAGGCGGGTTAGAACACGCTCCTCAAGTTCAATGAAATTCTGTGAGGATGCTCCTCAGCTGATAGGTAGACGCCTAAATATTTAATGATATTACTCTCCCACGAGATGTCATGAAAAGCAGGAGGCAGAAAATCTACCTGTAGAGAACCCTCCAAAAGGCCTGAGCTCTTGGACCAGTTGATCTGGGCAGATGAGGCAGCAGCGTAGACCTCTTGACACTCTTGTGCCCGCTCAAGATCAACTAGGTCCTGGGACACAAGAATTACATCATCAGCATAGGCTGAGAGAACCACCCTCATGTCGGGTTCTATATGCAGTCAATGTGCTGATTTTTCAGTAGCTGAAGTAAAGTCCTGGACAATATAAATGCCCTAACTTCATATTGGGGTCTCTAAATGCCAGATACTTTGGTAAACCTTTGGCAACAAACTGTTCAGTGGACTCCTGGCAATCATATGCAGGGTGCTTTTTCTTGGTACCTCATACAGTGTGGGATATGCGGAGCAGCAAAATAAATCCTTTGAAGTGATTTTTCAAAATGTTGATACATTTTTATAAAAACCGCTACGTTCAGACAAGCTTTGATGTTTGGTAGTTGGGAGTAGATAGACATAGTTACCCATTTTGGAATCAGTAGAATGTGTACTTTTCAAAAATATATGGTTTTCTGGGGTAAACCTAATGTTTCAGGATGTTTTGGCCTTGGAATCTAAAGTATGCCGTTTTCTGCCTTGATGTTTTCAAAATTCGGTAATATACTGCCGGGAGTTTTTGCTGTACAGAAGTCCTAAATCTCCCTAAAACTATACATATCTGGTATTGGCACATTTGAGAGACATGAGGCTTTCCAAATCAGTTGGATTTTCATACATAAAATGAAATATTTTTCTGGTATAAATGCATATATTGTGAAAAATAGGAATTTTTCATTTATTTTTGTATTTAGAGCTATAAATCTTTTTGCAGAGGTGGAAATACATGAAAACTCAGGCAGATTTAGAAAGCTCAGTTTTTCCCGAAAAAAACAATGTATAATTTTCCTAGGTAAACTATATGTTTCCCCTCAGAAAAGTGAGAGAGCACAAATGTTTCAAAAACGGCTGGCATTTCGCGTAACCAAAATGTGAAATTCTGCTGGCACAAAGGGTTAACACATAGCACCAGTCGGTAGCATTTTCTGATTAGTTGTTTGGAAACAAATATCTGATTGTTTGCTATGAGTTACAAGATGCAGGCAAATTTATTATGGAAACTATCACAAAAATTTAAATTTAATATAAGCTTCATTTTACTGAAATAAGAAATTAAGATTAAAATAAGAATATAATCAATTCAAATTCTGTACTGTTTCTGAAATAATCTAGTTACTCTTCTCTCTCACCAATTGGTGCTGGAGTTAGTTATTTGAGTTAGCTCTAAAACATATGCCAGAAAAGAGACGTTTAGTTGAGAGGGAAATAGTGAAGAGAAATATTTTAGAAACAAGACAAAATTTGAAATTGATTATATTTAGAAAGCTTCTTCAAACCTGACTGATCGACCAAACGACCGATCTCCGCCGGGCGAAAGATGTCGGCACACGCCACACACGATCCGAAAATCGTACGAATCCTCGATTCGTATGATCGGATCTGTGTGTCTATGGCCACCTTAAGGCTTTTTAGGGCACATGGAATGTTGGTAACACTGCTCTTAGCCAGCATTTTTTCTGCAGATGGGGACAAGCTGATTCACTCTCTTCTGCATCTCCTTGTATCCGCACTGAAAAGTACAGCTTCCTCCTGAGTTCAAGTAGTAGAGACTGGCCGGAAAATCTAAACTTGCACTCAGGCGGAAGCTGTACTTTTCTTTGCAGATACAAGGAGCTTCTCTCCCGCTGCAGAAAAAATGAAGGATGAGAGCAGCAGAGCCAATGCCCCGTGTGCCCTTGCCCTTAAATTGCAGCAGCCAAATCTTCTTATGTGGCTTTGATAAGTCTGCTGCAATAATGAATGCTGCCAGATAAGCACTGTCATGGACTTAAAGGGCATGTTAAATAAATTAAATTTCATATCTAAAATTTTTTGCAATTTCTTGTTTAGAAAGATTGATAGATTCCTTTATTTGTCACATACAAAGTTATACAAAAAAAACCTGTCTACATTTGAATGCATTTGGACACCCCTGGCCAAATTACATACTTAGTTAATTGTGTAAGTGAAAAAGTAATAATGAACTACAGCAGTGTGTTAAAAAGGTTACATATTATGCAAAAAAATCTGCACAACTTTTCTTCTCTATTGTGTTTTTAATTCTGTTAGAACAGAACAATCCTGATAGTGTTTTATCATGGGAAAAAGGTCACTTGCAAGTCTAAACATAAACTTACTGGAAAGATACAAAGTGCAGAGACCTGCTCTTTGCTATCTTGAATAGCAATGTCTGTGTTAGGCAGTCCTCTATTCAAAAGGGGCAGGCTCTTGTTTATATTGATGGCTATAATACATATATATATATATATATATATATATATATATATATATATATATATATATATATATATATATATATATATATATATATATATATATATATATATATATATATATATATATATATATTGATTGATACTGAAGTCCCTGCACTGGAGTGCAGGATGATGTGCAATATTTGGAGCAATGTTTTGTCACCTTGTGCTGGCACAAGCAGTACATCACTATTCATGGCCTTGTATTGCCAGGTCTAGGTACTGGGGACTTTCATTACCATAACATTCTGAGGAATTAAAAATAGGTTCTATGAGAGACTATGTTTGTTATTTGAAATGAATTTCATTCTGTGTTCTAAGTAGGCCATGTGGATGCGCAATAGCAAATATAAACAGGTCTCCACTATCAGCACCTTTCTCATAGGAGCATAGTTCCCAGTACTGAAGTGTTACTACTAATAATACTAACAAGTGGACTTACAAACATTTGTGGGTGGAGCACATTTCTACTTGGTTTTGGAGAGATGATTCTTTTTAGACTTGCGACCTGTTCATATAAGCACAATGGACTGCTATCTAAATTTTTTACATTTTTACAAACAAGAGTATACTATTTGTGTTATGATTTTGACTGTTGATATCAATGTTGTGTTAGTTATAGTTAAGATTAAAATATATTTATTTGACACTAATATTAGTAAATGATTTCCGGTTCTTCGTTAAAATAAAAATGCAAATATAAGGTGCTGACAGTATTTGGATTCAGCTATCATTAAATTCTGCATATTAGTGCAATATTGATCAATGTCATCTTTGACCATGAAGAAACTGGCTAGCATTGCTGACTGAAGCAAAAACATTTGTAAAAGATAATGCAATAAAAATTAATTTAATGTAATAAAAATTAATTTGCTCTGTAAAACAATTGGCCCCAATGGGCGTAAATAGATCATTCACAAGAGAAGAAAAATCAAAACTGTAGTTATGGATGCATTTCTAATACAATTTTAAGGGTTAAATGATAAAGGCAGCAGTTTAGCTTTCCTTTTCCTTCAAATAAATATTGCAGCTCTGTCACTGACCTGAAAACCACTGCCATAGAACTAGTTTTTTGGTATTCTTGTTCAACATGATGTTTTTGAATGGCAATGTGTGTGGCAGCTTGGTAGCCCAGCAGTTTGCAGTGCATTGGTCCTACGTTTTATTCCAGCAGGACACTTAGGGGCACATTTACTAAGGGTCGAATATCGAGTGTTAATTACCCCTCGATAGTCGAGCCTCGAAGTAAAATCCTTCGACCTCGAATATCGAAGGATTTACAGCAAATACTTTGATCGAAGGAAAAATCGTTCGATCGAACGATTAAATCCTTCAAATGGAACGATTCAAAGGATTTTAATCCATCGATCGAAGGATTTTCCTTTGATCAAAAAATGCTTAGAAACCTTATGGGGAAGGTCATTGATGCTCGGTAGGCAAAGCCAAAGTTTTTTTCAAAGAGACAGTACTTCGACTATCAAATTGTCGAATGATTTTTAGTTGAATCGTTCAAATCGAAGTCGTAGTCGAAGGTCTAAGTAGCCTATTCGATGGTCGAAGTACCCAAAAAAAACTTTGAAATTCAAAGTTTTTTTACTTCGAATCCTTCACTCGAGCTTAGTAAATGTGCCCCTAGCTGTAAGGATGCCTCCCTTTTTTTGTCAGATAACCTAATGCATTTATCAAAGATATTGGTCAATTCTCATGTGACTGAAATATTCCAGTAAAGAATATATAGCATTTTAAGCTGGGTGAGGTGAAATATCTTTAGCTCTTCCTATGATATAGGGTTAAGACTCAGAGAATACTGAATCTTAAACTAAATCTGTACTCTGGCGATAGATGGAAATTGCTAACGCAGGTGAAATTGCAGAGGCATGTGCTTAGTGAATTGAAAATTGCACTACATGTGTGCAGCAAGTATTTCATGTTTAGTAGGGTTCAGATTCACTTCATCCAGGATTCAGTGTATCTCTAATTTAAAGGGGTGGTTCACCTTTAAGCTAACTGTGTTTTACAGAATGGCTAATTCTAAGATATGTTTAAATGTATATTTTCTTTTTTTATAGTTTTTGAATTATTTATCTTCTTCACCTGACTCTTTCTAGCTTTCAAATGGGAGTCACTGCCCCATTTAAAAAAAATGCTCTGTAAGGCTATAAATTTATTGTTATTGATCCTTTTTATTACACATCTTGTAAGGACCAAAATGTTAACTAAAAAAACCCAACACATTTTTATATGATTTTTGATTTTTGTGTTTTATCAATTATTTAACATTTATATTGTCAGTAGGAGACATCTGGGCGAACATTTTAAGATCATAAAGCAGGTGAGCGTGGGCAAACGTGTAGTTAATTTAGAAAACTTTTCAGTTATGTTTCACAGTGTCATGCCTGTTTGTAATAAAACTGGTTCTCTGACTATGTTTATAACAAACTTCAGTTGCTGTGCAATTTAGCAGATACTGTTGTTCACTGTTTATTTTCCAAATTTTATTTGAACTCATGAAGAAGTGCTCTGTTAACTGATTTGCTTGGGACCTTTCTGGATAAGAGATCTTTCTGTAATATGTAGCACGGTGCCTAAGGCTACTAGACAACTTTTAAAAATAAAAACAAACCAATAGGATAAACATGGGGTTATGTAAGCTTAGTTATTATCAACTACAACTATTACAACAAATCAGTTAAAACTGATGAATCATTTGTAGGACTCTCTAGGGAAATGTAAATCAATATTGTGGAGCTTTCTGAATAATAGGTTATGGGTTAATGGATCCCAGGCTTTAATATATGAAATAACGTATTGCTTTTTTTTATATATATCCTTGTTGAATATGAAAATCCATGAAATTTGAAAGGATCCTTAAAGCATAATCCATAAAGCATAAGACTGTAACACACATGTAACTATTGACAATGCAAAGGTAGAGGATGACTTGGGGTATGAATGAAATAAGAGGTTCAACACTTAGTAGGCTGATTTATCCAAATTAGAATTTTCTTTCACAATTCCAGAAAAAAAATGCTGCAAAATATACTCTAGAACATATTTTGAAAGCTTGAAAAAAATGATGAAAAGTCGCCAGAAAAACTCTCCAGGTAAAAGCTGGCAAGGTTCTATAGAAGTCAGTGGCAATTGTCTCTAACAACTTTATTAATTTATTTTCTCAGTTCATTAAAACATTCCATTTTTTAAGCCTCATTGAAAATGAATGGAACAACATTATTCTCACAGTTTTTTTCTTAAAATCACCTTCCAACACTTTTTTCAGTTCAGTTGGTTTCAGATAGTTTACCAGAATTAAAGACTTTTTCCAATTACTTTCTATTATCTATGTGTGACAGTTTTTCTAATATTGAAGTGTAATTTCTCACCTTCTGAGGCAGATCTGGGAGGGGGGTTCGCCAACCCTGTAAACTGTTCTAAAACTCTCCATAGATGTTGAGATTTTTAAAAGGTCCGATCCTCATTGTGAGACCATGATTTTCTCGGAATGATCGTACGATTGTACAAATTGACCATCAACTAAAAAGACCAATTTGCCAGGAAAACAAAGTGGAGCTGCCTGCTTGGCCCTGCAAACATATATAGAATGATAGATTGCACTGGGACCAACAAAGATTTTTTGACCTGGCCGATCAATTTCCTGACAGATGTCGGCCGAAAAATCGTAGGATGTACGAACGTTCGAATCCCACTAACCGAACGATAATTTCGAAGGATTTGTTGGACTTCCCTAAAATCGGTCGTTCGGCAAGATGAATCGTCGTGTCTATGGGGAGCTTTAATCGATACATTTAGTTGATCTATTTCTTATCTTTGTCCCTGCTGAGCAGAATCCCTGAGTTTCATTAAAGGCAGCTGTTAGAATTGATACAATAGTTGCTAATACTCCAGAGATGTTGCTGAAAAGTGTATCAACTAAATGTTGCAAAATTGTGACAGTTCAGAATCTGCACCTGAATAACTGAGCTGCCAGATTCAAAAACCAGAGACATGAACATTAAACTTAGATTTTGGAAAAACTGTAAAAAATAAGAAATAGAAACTAATTGGACAAAGTCTTTTTTTCTGGTGAACAATCTGAAAACAACTGAACTGATAAAAAGTGTTGGAAGGTGAACAACCAACCCCTTTAAGCTGGCATTCGCGGAAAAAAAATTCACAACTTTTGTTGCTTATATTTGGCATGCAAAAACCGCAAACATTAGTAAATAGGCCGCTTGATAGGATTGGGAAAAACGTGCATCTGATTCATAATCAATAACATTCCTCATCCTTTAATTTACACGGGCAGTTTTTACAATTGGAACATCCTACTGCTGCAACCCTATTCTGAAATTGTGGAAACATATTCTGCATGAACTACAAATTAATTTAATTCCTACATTTGTGTTAATGTGTCTAAATGTGATTTATCTGTTATAGCAAGCTAATCTTCTATCATTATGCTTATATGTATCTGGGTCACTGATATGAGTATATTGGTAGGTCACCTGCACATGAGTTCCACCACTTCTTACATACATTTTTTCTTTAAATTATGTATATAATAGTTCACACACTATAACATAAATTTCTTTTAGCACAGGAAGCAGTTCATCAGTCACCCAAACTTGGTGTATGTACAAATGATTTTTGTCATTGAGCATATTCCTGTACATTATCAAATTATATAAATCCAGTGTCAGTATTTTGCCTTAAGCCACTGTGTTTATTTTAGGTCTACTCTTGGGAGTAGCTCACTAGCTAAACTATATTATTAGTATATTATTATTATACTACTGCAGATAAACTGTGTAAAATATAAATAGGCAACAGCTCCCCATTTCTGTCCCACCTACATCCCAGTAGCTAACCCAAGTAGGAGGGCGCATGTGTTTATTATTGTATTCTCCCAAGAGTGCAGCTGCTGATTCACAATTTACAGACTGTGAAAGCTGACAAGCAAATGTACGTGAAGGGCTGGAAAGGCTGAGCTGCCTAGTTAATATGTCATACATGTTGCTTGTGCCTAGAGCACTCACATTCAAATTAAATTAAAAAAGAGCTGATTTATTATGAAAAACCAGAGTTGCAGTTTTGGAACATTTGCTGCAGTCATTGTGTGAATGAAAGGTACTTGCTTCTAAAGCCGCTTCTTACACTGGTGCGTTTTGGCTCAAAGCACCAGTGCAGCTTCCTCTCCAGTTTGGATAAATGCCCCCCTTTTGATGCAGGGGACCCCTGGAGCTACTGCCACCTTGAAGTTAAAAGTCACAGCATACTTTATTCAAAATAATCATATGAAGATATCAGAAATAACGATATCCCAACACTGAATGATTTGGTTATGCTTTAATTTAACACATTAGACGCAATAGCATGAAGTGCAACTCCACCTTCAAGGCACAATTACGCAGGAATCATGAACATCTTTTCATTAAGTGTAAAAGAACTTGGAGCCTTGAGCCTTGCCTTCTGCACATTGCACTGAGCCTTAGGGGAGAGACACATGGGAAGATTCGGGGGGATTTCGACTAATCGCCTCTCCTTTCGGCGACTAATGTTTTCAAAAAGCGATCCGAGTGCCATCCTGCCGGCAATTTAGATTCTAGCCAATGGGATGGCAGTTGTTTTCCGAAGTCTCCCGATGAGGAGGCTTCGGAAGACTTCGGAAAACTAGGCCATCCCACCGGCGTTTTCGATTCTAACTGGCGGGAAGGACTAAATCTCCCCGAATTGTCCCGTGTGAGTGTTTTGCTCTGTTGTGTTTTTGTTGTACACTGGCTTTGAATGCTCATACAGGTATGAGATCTATTATTAAGAAATTGCTTGTAATCTAAAGCTTTAAGACATAACAATCATATCACATAGGGGCAGTGTCGGACTGGCCCGGCGGGACACCGGGAAAAAACCCGGTGGGCCCCGACCCTCGTGGGCCCCCGCCGGGCCAGGCCCCCTCCCCCGATGCTTGTTTTTTGAAAAAAAAAAAAAAAGTATCTTCGTGGATGCGCAGTGTCGCCGTGCGCGCATGCGTGCAGACGCAGCGCCGTGCGCGCATGCGTGCAGACGGAGCGCGGTGCGCACACAGAGGGGGCCATCGTGTGAGGACGACGCGTTGCAGCAGGGGGACGGGGGTCTGTAGGGGGGCCCTGGACTGGAGTCCCGGTGGGCCCCGGGCCCCCCAGTCCGACCCTGCATAGGGGCCAATTTATTATTGCTGTTTCTTTTTTGCTCCTGTTTTATGAATGAGTTGAGCTGTAATACTCAATAGAAAATGATTGTTCAAAGTAGTCAAACACATTTTAATGAACCCATTTCTCAGCTTTACAAATGTTTTTATAACTGGGGAAAAATAATTTCCCATTTACATAAATCTGCCCCAGAGTGACCTATCTGACAATTCTTTATTTATTTATTTTTTACAAATGTGCCTATTCTGTGTAATAATTGACAGTACTCTGTATTTAACTTTTAAGCTAACATAAATCCACGAATCACAAAGTAGCTTCACGCACTCCAGACCAGAAAGCAGATGATCATTAAAACTAAATTTTATTCATTAACTACAATTAAGGCCTAACGCGTTTCGTGCAAAGTTTTTTTGTGGTCCTGTCAACTTATCATGCATATGAGACAATTCATTTCCCTGATTTTATATAATGTTTTCCCAGAATTTATAGCAAAGTTTTTTCTGATGTTTCCAAAAATGGCTGTTTATTCTCTGTAAATGTTATTAGTGAAATTAAGAGGATTAAAATACTAACAGTCCAATTAGTCTGTACCTCATACAGTCATTCACAAATCACTTATTGCTTTAGGTTGTGCATCTGACAGTCTTGCACATGCCCCATCATAGAGAAACATTAATACTGCAATGCTTAACCCTTGTCATTAACAGGACGGACTCCTGTGCTTATATCCTTTTAGTACTAGAAGAATACATTGCTTTAACATATATACATATATTAACATATATACATATGGTAAATGTTTTTGGTGATTGTGCCCCTTTAACTGAAGTCTAAAGCTGAAATGGATTGCATAGTATCCTCGCTCTCCTAGAGGTTAACAGTTGTCTGCATGGCCCTTAGAGACTGGAAGAAGCGTCTATGACAAAGCATCATGGCAGTGGGGGAGGAGGGCAGCAGCTGTCACCATCACAGGAAAATCTTAAAAGCGTCACACTCCAGGATGTGCCAGTCAGGAAGCCGAGTACTGGAAGGGAATAAATATATTTCAACATATTTACTGGTATAAGGGCCTACATATCTATTAGAATTATGCTGCAGTCAAAATCTTAAGGGCAGCAACGCAAGGAGTGTTTTGTTGTACATCCTGGAGTGTGAAACGGGAACATTATTTTAATATCTATAAAATGCTTTTGACAACAATTCGCTAATTACTTTGTAGCTATGATATTGATGCAGAAGTACTCATTTACTTTCTAAGTGCACTGAGCCAATTCCATTTTGGAGCGCAATCGGCATCCGAAAATGCACCATATTTTTTTTATAATTTGAGTGTCATGTGGATGCAAATGTGTGATTCTCTTGACACAATTGCGCATAACCTACAACAATTCTATCAGATAATTGGGGCAGTTGCACTAAATATTTACATAATCTGCCTGGTGTCATTTCAGGTGTTCACTGTGCAATTACGACTGTGCCCATGCTGTGCTTATTGACACAGGGCACAAAGTGAACCCTAGAGCTGCTATCTGGTCAGGAGGTGGCGGACGCTCCAGGATTACCCTTTGTAAATAGACTGAGCCATGCAGAGTGCAACTATATGGAAGTACAAGGAGCTAATTTTGATGCAAGTATCTTTAATGAAAGCGGCTTTAGGCACATTTCACTGCAGGGAAAAGCCATTTTACTTTTTCTCCTTAGCTCACTGATATCAGTTCTGATCTGTACAGTCTGCAATTTGAAGGGCTTTCCACAAGCTATAATTCTCTATCCACTGTTGATTTGTGTAAAGGTAAAACTGATTTTGAAATAAAACTTTGCACCAGTTTTACCATATACACAAGTTATATTTGCAGGAAAGAAACACAAATATGTACTTTCATTTGTCCATTTTTTATTGCTAATATTTAAAGCAGACATTTGCATGGCAATGTAGTGCAGCAGATCTTGCTGACAATAATTAAAGGGTAAACACTTAAACAAATAAAAATGAGTAGCTGTGGTCAAATAAGTTTTAATACTTTTGATATACACCTTGTTACTGTCGGAAAATGTAAGGTATACTGTATATTCGTTTACTCAAAATTGTGAACACTTGAAATTGTCTCCATGCTGCTTGTCACATTCCTTGGCTGTAACATTACAGGGCTTATTTATAAAGTGCAGCAGGCTGGGACATGGGTGTCCTCTTGCATGCCTTTTGCTTTCTATTTACTGGGTAACAGGGCACTTAAGCTCAATCATGCTGTGCCCTAGTATGATGGTCCAAGGTTAGCGCTACCAGCTTAATAATGCAACATGCTGTTAATAGGGATTGCAACTATGCATAAGCAGTAGGTGCATGACATCTCAATGCAATTTTGCACTTATCCTGCTGTGAAGTATCCCTTTTACACATACCGTAGGTATCCCTCTGTGGTATTCTAGCTGTTGTAAACTACAACCTTCGTTATTGTCATGATTTATTTATATTGCACAAGTTACATAGGGCTTTTATTTATAACGAACAGGGGTCTTCAATAGTTATACAAACAAGGGTTACAGAGTAAAAATAGAATGAGGGTGTCCTTCTCGCAAGAACTTAAAATCTTATTTAATGTTTTTTGAAGTTGGAATAGAAATTCACAACATCAAGGCTATATTTGTCATGTGGTTATTTTAGGTCAAAGCACTGTGAACAAACAAGATGTATGCTAGATGAAATCAGTGTATGGTAGGAAGTACAAGAACAGTCAATAACATGCCAAAGTCAAACAGCACTGTTAAAAGACAGGCATAAGGCTATGTCACACATGGTGTGTATAAGTCATGTTATTATGAAGTTCCAGCTTGTGTAAAAATGCCAAATAAGTATTGTTATACAAAATACTGTGAAACGCTTGTAGTAAAAAAAAAAACATACACATCATTCTAATATCTGCCAAAAATTATAGTAAAACAAATAAAAACACTTGAATTGCTGGCACATGTGGCATACAAACAAACATAATGTATTTAACTGAAATACATAAGAAATTTGTGTATATTATTTCATGCCGTTATTAAAACATTCAAAAAAAAGTTCTTAAAAAAAGTTTTGTCAGTTTTTGTAATTGACAAAAATGTGATTGTTTTTATCAGTGTTTATAAGTAAACCCAGGGGCACTCCTGCCATGAGGCAAGGTGAGAACCATGTCTCAGGTTGCATTGCCCCGCAAGTTACCAGGGGCAGAAAAAAGCATCTTCTGGTCATTTTAAGAGCTGAATTTCCAGATAATAAACCAGATTTGTCTCTTCTAGTGCAGAGTGCAATTGCGCCCTCTGCGCTTCTTATTTGGCCCCCCTGGA
The DNA here is from genome assembly GCF_017654675.1 of Xenopus laevis. Lineage (NCBI taxonomy): Eukaryota > Metazoa > Chordata > Amphibia > Anura > Pipidae > Xenopus > Xenopus laevis. The sequence continues at coordinate 55,964,910 of NC_054383.1, forward strand.
ACCACTTCCACACAAGATAGGCAAAAGCGGTTAGGAGAGGTGGGACGGCATCACAGGAGTGGCCTCAGGGCAACTTAGGGGCCAGAATCGCCCCTGAATGAACCCCAATGTTGTGATGGTTTGTGGAAAGTAAGTTAAAAGGTTTATGGAAGAATATAACAAATCATGGGAAATATAGAAATATGCCTGACTGATAAGTGTGTGTAAAAATGCTTATACTTTGCAAAGATGTATTTTCACAATGCATTACAACATAACCCTAAGGGCTGAACTCCACAGAACGATTTGGTACAATGCGTCACATGGCGACAAAACGCAGATGACAAGTAGCAATCCTACTAAAAAATTTCAACGTTTTCTTTTCCAGCTGATAGGTCAGGCGAAAGAAAGGTCCATGATTACACCCACCACAGAAAATTATCTAAAAGTACAATCACCCATTTGTCCCATATTTTACCATCTGCCTCCTTAAGGCAGACCCAGGTATGTGATCCCTAGGGGAACCACTTTCCGAACTTGTAGATTATTTTCTACAACTGCTAGTCATTAGGCTTCCTGGATCCTTCAAAGACAGCTCACATCTTATCACACAATTACAGAGTTGTCCATTCGAGTCCCCCCACATGTGGGTTACTATAGATGTATCGTCATTATACTCGTGTATCCCACATTTCTTGGGTATTGAAGCTGTAGCCTATCACCTGGACAAATATAGTTCCTATTCAACACCATTGAAAGAGTTTTTGCTAACTGCTATACATTAACTTCTATCTCATATTATATCCTTTTTGATAAAGATTTCTTTGTACAGAAATGTGGCACAGCCATGGGGGCGAAATTTGCTCCCTCCTTCACCAACCTGTATATGGGGTGGAGGGAGGAGCAATTTGTCTTTAACTTTGAAAACCTGTTCAAATGTAACATTTACTTTTATGCACAATTTATTGATGATATTATACTTATTTGGACTGGCAGTGAGAACTTCACATATCTCAATAATAATGATCTCAATTTGAAATGTACGTATTGTAAGAATGCTACTTCAATTGCTTATCTTTATGTAGTTCTTACATAATATAAACATACCATAACAACATCCTTATATAGGAAAGAATGCACTGGTAATACAATATTGAGAGCAACATTGGCTAATCCACCCCTACTCATTCGAACTATACCAACAGGACAATTTTTGAGACTAAGGCGTTTATGCTCAGACCAGGAAGACTTATAAAATAGTTATGTGATCTAAGAGATCAACTCATAACTCGGGGTTATGAAATGCCCACCTTACTGAGAGCGTTCAAAAGAACAGTGACACACTTTTTAATAAATACAAATCAGGTACAAAAATGACTAAGAGCAAAACAAAAGATCCAGATATTAACACATACCTACTGTTCCCAATATTAGGATGTTCTTAATGTTATAAAAAGAAATCGAACTATTCTAAAAACAGATCCTGTTTTAGATGACATTGTACAAAGAGGTTGCCGGTTTGTTTCCAGAAGGCCTAGAACGCTAAGAAATTCTCCCAGCAGAATTGGTAATGTACAGTAACATACATGGTTACTGTACATTTTTCGTTGCATCCGATTTGACGCCTGCGTTTTGGTGCAGCGCATGGGATCCGGCGGAAACGCACTGAAGTCACCCATGTAGTTGTACATTAAACAAATGGCTAATTAATCAATGGGTGTTTTATTTTAATCCATGAAAATTCCAGATTTTTCATTGCCCTTTAGAATTGCAATTACAGAAGGGTAACAGCTTAGCTCTCTTCTAAGATTCCATTCCCAGCTTTGAAGAGCTATTTTCTACTCTGAATTTTTAAGAGACAGTGACATATTCCAAGTTTTAACAGGAATGGCAATGTGTCTATAAAAACATAAAAATCTGCCTAGTGCTTATAGTCCACTGCAAAAGCCCCTCTACCTCCCGAAGCCCCCAGTTGACCTGTGCTGGTCAGTGACATAGCCCGAATACCATGGTCTTAGGCATGCGATTGGACTTTGCCCTGCAAACCACACCTTGGGCAGCTGTGAACAAGGCAGGTTTGTTCTAACGAAAATCCACCATCTGTTGCTGCTCTCTCTCTCCTGATTAGGCCACACCAGTCTGACCAATATAATATATGCAAAGAGTTATAGGATGGAGCACACAATTCAGCAGATTTTACTGCAAAATATTTATTAGCACAAAATGTTTCGGATCTTCAAGGATCCTTTTTCAAGTGACACTTGAAAAAGGATCCTTGAAGATCCAAAACATGGAGATCTTTTTTCACATTGAAAAGAAGAGGCCACCCCTAAAGACACCCCTTAATAAATAAATATATATATATATATATATATATATATATATATCCAGATATATATATATTTGTGTGTGTGTTTTTGTATACAGGTATGGGATCTTGTTACCCAGAAAACTCCAAAATACTGAAAAGCCATCTCCCATAGAGTATTTTTAAGCAAATAATTCTTATTTATTTTTAGTGATTTCCTTTTTTCTCTGTAGTAATTAATCAATGCATTGTACTAGAGCAGGGATCCCCAACCTTTTGAACCCATGAGCAACTTTCAGAAGTAAAAGGAGTTGGGGAGCAACACAAGCATGAAAAATGTTCCTGGGGTGCCAAATAAGGGCTGTGATTGGCCATTTAGTAGCCCCTATGTGGACTGTCAACCTACATTGAGTCTCTGTTTGGCAGTTCACCTGTTTTTATGCAGCCAAAACTTGCCTCCAAGCCTGGAATTCAAAAATAAGCTCCTGCTTTGAGGCCACTGGGAGCAACACCCAAGGGGTTGGAGAGCAACATGTTGCTCACAAGCTACTGGTTGGGGATCACTGTACTAGAGGATAATCAAACCACCATGTTGGTGGCAGAAGATCCCTCTTAGATAAAAAAAAAAAAAGTTTTCACTATATACACTGGTATGCCTGTTTGTGTGTATTTATGTTCCAAGTATAAAATAAGGAAAAGGAACTCCAGCAGTGTTACTGCAAACGACCTCCACTACCCGGAATAAAAGGTTGTTTGCAGTAACACTGCTGGAGTTCCTTTTCCTTCTTTTATTCTTGGATCATTTGTAGCAGTTGCAGCACAGAGCAACCATTAAGAAATCGGACACAAATCATTTGGAAAATTGTACTGACCACCATCCCCCTCTCCTATTTGTGTGTATTTATGTAAAGAGAGATGCATGTTTGTTGATTGCTGTTGGATATAGTGAAGGGTTGAACTTTTTCAACTTAAATTTACTATTAATTCAAATTTACTATTCAGTAATTTTTTTGGCCAAATTATATAATTGTCTATAAACAATGAATGTTAACTGGAATAATAGCAATGCTGCTTACAATAATTTAATGTTACTTCAGGAACCATAAAAGTTAATATTATGTATTTTATTTAATGATAAATTTTCTTGAATTTTTTTAATTTTATTTATTCCACTGTATTGTGAAAGTTGACCGCCACTACATGCCAGTGTGGGTATCCTCGCATATGTACAAATACATATAAATAGATTAGTTGATTTCTGATAAAAAATTGAACTGAGTGTATGTGTGTTGGTAGTAGAGACCTTAGATGTGGGCATGCTTGGGCTGACCTGTACAGAGTTCCATCTGATCGGCCTGTAACTAAATGTAACTAAATGGTTGAATTCATAACAAGTGGTCATACGCATGTATGTCTACTTTTCCATTGTTCCATCCATTGGCCAACCACCCAAATGATCAGCAGCAGGACATGAAGGATCAAAATTTAACCTCAAGACAGATTATCCTCAAGACGCCATCTTAAAGTTGCTTAGAATGCCATTTCATTATGCAAATGGCCACCTACAGAAACATTTTTTTGCATAATGAAATGGCATTCTAAGCAACTTTCCAATCTACATTAATGAGAAATTGCTGAAAGCAGTATAGCCTTTAAAATGTCATTATGATTCCACCTTAACCAATTGCATGGAGTAATGTGTACTTCTGTCAAGACTAAATGGTACACAATCTAATAGGATTACTCTCTACCAAATCTCTGATTAGTGTCAGATCATGTCAGTATAGTTCTACAATGTTTTTGTTTATCTGCATTAGCCTTTATAATGCAGATACTGGAGTTGGATGATGTACAGGCTTCATTAAAAGCTAAAAAAATAAAAATAAATAAAAGCATTTTAGATTATTTATAACTGTGCGTTTCAGGCCAGCAATAAATGGAAGCTAATAAAAGGAGATGCAGATCTTCATTCCATTAACAATGATGACAGTTCTAGGGTTAAAGAGGCAACATGCATCCATACACCAACAGACATTGTATATAATGTAAATTGTGTATGTAAAAACACAAACATATATATTTTGGCACTCTACTTGAATAATGTAGCAATTTGGCCAAAACACATGTAAAAAAGTGAGTTTTTTTGTCTGCGTAATAAAAGCTGCAGTTGATGGCTTAGCAGGGCAGTTACATTAAGTGCAGAGCTTGTGTCATCTAAAAATGGAATCAAAACACTGTAGGGGGTCATGTAACAATGTCAAAATTAGTGATGGGACGGAAATTTTAAGCTGGTTTTGCTACAAAAAAATGCCCATAGACTCCAGTGTATTGTTAAAAAAAAAGCCATTGGCTTGGAAAAAGTGGCAGCAAAAATATGCCCATTGACTTCAATGCATTCTGCGGTTTCATTTTTTTTGGCGAAGCAGGGCAGATTTAACCATCACTAGGCAAAATGCACAATCTTGCTTCTTAATGCTCATTTGGTAAGAACCTGGCCTGGTACACACTCTGTACCCTGCCCTGCTTTGTAAACGAGCCCTCTGGTTCACACAGTTAGAACCTTGGATACTTTGGTAAGTAGAGTTCAGATGAGCAATCATTTATTTTTTTGTGACTTTGTGTTAAGTGATCGTCGGTGATCAAAGCTAATTTTGCTCACTAAGGTTTGAGTCAGACAGTCTGCCACAATATACACTTGTATATACATGTATTTAACATGAAATCAAGGAAAATAGAATGCATTCTGCCTAGTTATTATAAAATAATAAATCGGCAGTGAGATTGAATACTTTTACACTGAATGGACAAATAAGGTAAAACATGCTAGGTGGTGCCAGTTTGTTAGGCATCTTACCCACTCTGACATAGGTTTTTAACATTTTCCATGACACAGCATGGCATTAGCATTTCAAGACAAACAATGTGACCTCTTCAACCAGCATTTTAAGACAGACACAGTGAAAATTCACAAGAAATCCTATCCGCAGGAACATCGACAATTTACTAACAGGTGTAGAGGACAATTCGCTAGCTAAAGAGACCGTTGCTAGAGTACTGTAGTTTTGCACCCTATCGCGAGGCAAAAATTGAGAAATGTGGCAATTTTACAGAATGTTACTTTTTTCACCAGAGTTTCCTTTGCCACCTTAGACCCTGCAAACTGATAAGATGAAGCTACATCCTCCTTAATTTTATGTCAGTGACATCATATCCTGTATGCTGAAGAGTCGTAAAGATTAAAAAAAATTGCTGACATTTTTTCATATTTTAAAGTGGAATTTTCTTGAAATTGTAACAATTAAAAAATTTTTGTTTTAGCTTTTTTCTAACCATTTGGGGGGCATGCCAGATTTGTTTTAGGGTGGGCTGTCCAATAAGCTGACGATTTAATCTGTCAGAAGTTTATATCAGCCTGTGTATGGGGAGCTTTAGAATATGTGTTTATAGCACATGTCCAAGGCTGAATTTCAGATGTCAGTAGCTAGTAAACAGCTGGATAAGAAAATACTTTGTGGTCAATAGCACGTTAACAATTCAGTCTCTATTTTAATTTATAGACTGTCACTTATTTTTAAACATGCACCATCAGCACATTATTATTTGTAATTCTTATACAAGATATAGCTATATGGGTGTGTGTCTCCAAAAGCCTCATGCACACACACTGCAAATGCGATAAAGGCCCTGGTGGCTTTATAGAAAAAAAGTACAAAAAAGGCTGTTGCACAAACAGTGACTTTAGCACAGGAGATACTTTATTTAGCAGATCAGTGTTTTGGCACTCATTGGGGAAGAACGTTGATACCAATACCAGCATGACACAAGGAATAAATAGCAACTCACCGTAAACCACACCCACCCTGACCACCATCCCCCTCTTCTATTTGGATCACAGCGTTGTGATTTGTCACAGATCAAAGCCATGTGTTGTGAATAAAGGCTAGTTTAGTCATTATATTGGATGGTGCTGTGTTTTCTACTATTTATTATAATCCAGTTGGTGAATGGACAATAGGTCACATGTACCTGATTACAAGAAAAGCTGTGAGGTTGGTGATTGCTACATTGAAAATTCAGTATGTATGTGTGTATATATATATATATATATATATATATATATGTGTGTGTATATATATATATATATATATATATATATATGTATATATATATATGTGTGTATATATATATGTGTGTGTGTGTATATATATATATATATATATATATATATATATATATATATATATATATATATATATATATATATATATATATATATATACCACAATGATCTGGTGCACTCCAAAAAATCACTCAATGCTGGTTACATGACACTACTTATCCAACACAACAAAAACCGCACTCACAGGACTTCCATAGTGAAAAAAGTTTGTAATTTATTTCAACGTTTCGGCTTACAACTTAAGCCATCCTCAGGAAGTGCCAAAACTACAAACAACCCACCTTAATAAAGGCTCCAGTGGCGCCAAATCTTCAAACACCTTGTGACGTCATAATGGGAGTGTCTCTCCAAAGTGTCCATATGGTGTAGTATCAATCGTGTATCGAATCTTGTTTATGTGACATCCACAGTGTAATACTATATATGATTACATCTACAGTGCCCACACAGTGGTAAACGTTTTTTCTAAGTGAGAATAAAACGAGGATCGGGAACCAAACCCTGCGATCCCCCTCCCGTTCCACAAAGTGGAACCACTTACAGTAGCCAAACAGCTGTCATCTTACTGGTTCACATAGTATTGCCCATTTGAAGGTGCACGCTACCACAGCGTAAGTAGAGAGAACCCTGTTTCAAGCTTGTGTCTCCTAGCGCACCAACTTCTCTGGTTCCTTCACGCCACCCGGTCATTCTTGCGCTACTGGACACGCCCCCACCTGTCATCGCTTAGTTAGCAAACTGCTCACAGCCTAAGCCTCCATTTCTAGCGCTCTCTTCCCATCATTGTGGCCTGACCTTCTCATTACCATCGGTGATTAATTCATATAGACATCCCCTGCATAGCACTCTGCTTGGGTAAATTCACCAACACCACAGAGGGACTGATACATGCTTGTTAGCTATCAGGATTAGGGTGCGTGTTACCAGCCTTGACCGATCTGTGCCCATATTCTTAGGTAGAGGTTATAGCGCTTTGGTACACCATATATGTCATGCCTTCTTACAGGGTTAACTACTTAGTGGAGCTTGTCACCCTACCGGGCCGGCCTTCAATTGCAGCTGTCGGTATCTGCATCTGGGTGGCGAAAGCCTGAGAAAAGCCAAAAGAAAAAATGGCAGTTATCATTATTAAGAAAAAATAACAGTAATCATTCTTAAGACAAAAGTCTGCAGAATCCTGCCGTCATCATTGAGCAAAGTGTCATTAATCAGAGCACTGTTACAACCCTATGTCTCAAAAGTTCAAAGATACATTGTGTTATACTTCTTAGTTACATTACGTAATCAGACAAAGTATCCATAATGTTACAAGTTCAGCTTATATCAGATATCCTATTCAGTGGAGGGAAAAGTTATTGCAACACCTATTGTTCAGCCTAAACATTTCTTGCCGCCAGACCACAGATTAGTAGAATGGGGACATGGGGAGTGTTTCGTTAAGACCTCTGGGTGTCAGCGTATCTAATTTGCAAATCCACATTGACTCTTTACGCAGGAGTAGTAAATCACTGTTACCCCCTCTCTGAGGTACAGGCACATGATGAATGATCATATGTCTAAGCTGTGGTAAAGTACGTTTTGTCATAAGCCAATACTTGGCCATCGATTGATCTGCCTTCCCCGTGGCTAATGCCGCCCTTATGGCACTATGGTGATTGTTCATACGAATTATTCCTGACGACTCTCAAAAATTGGGAATACAGGACCCCTCGGGACATGTGTGGTGGGTGATGTGATTGTGCATGTATGAGACTATTTCGATCTGTACAGCGTGGTTCCTATCCTGTCCCCCTGTCTATAGATCATAAGGTCTAAGAAATGTATCTGCTGTTGGTCATACTCCAAACTTAGTTAAATGGATATCTGTAATTCATTTAATGCCTGATGGAATTTTATCAGTTCATCTTCCGTTCCTCCCCATATCAGTAGCAGATCATCTATATAGCGTTTGTAAAAGACTATGTTCTCCTTACCCATTGGTAACAGCCAGTTGGTTTCAAATTGTTCCATATACAAACTGACAAAGGAGGGTGCCACGTTAGATCCCATTGCGTCCCCGCTATTTGTAAGAAGAACATATCTTTAAAGGCAAAATAATTATGGGACAAAATTAAATCTATATCTATCTATCTATCTATCTATCTATCTATCTATCTATCTATCTATCTATCTATATAATCTGTGAGGTTGGTGAGAAAAAACTTGAATTAAATTTGATTAGAGTTTGCGGGTCCATCCCATTAACCGAGTTTGAAAAATTCAGATTATTTGATACATTTTTTACAAACTCCCATGAACTCTAAATTGGACCCTTGACAAATCGGCCCCTTAATGCTACTTTTTCTGGTGTTACAATCTAGCAGCTCGATAATCCAGGTGCAGACTTTGAACTGTTACAATAATAACAGCTTCCTTTAATAAAACTCTGGGATTATGCTCAGCAGATATATGTATCAGCTAAAGTATCAAATTAGAACAGTAAGAGTTCTCGAGGTGCTACAGGGAGCCATGAAAAGGTGAAAAATGAAACTTTAAACCTTTAAAATTAGAAACAAAAATAGAAATCAGATGTGTGTTTCTGGTGTACTGAAGACAACTGATTGAAAAATATTTTTGGAAGGTGAACAACCCATTTAACATGAATGGGTGTGGATTTGTGTATTTACTAGATCATAATTTCTGTAGTTTAAGCAGGAGACAAGCAGACACTTGGTTGTACTATAATAATCACAAACTGACTAAACAGCACTTTTCAGAATTGCTCATTGAGTGTTTTAGACAGTTCCAGCATGTCAAATAGCAATGTATTAGACTTTTACTACAGTACTTACTGAAGCATTAAGTGACAATGTAGATAAAAAAAAATGTAGTACTCAAAAAGGCTATTAACAGTTTACTAGGTTGGGTCATAAGATAACAGTAATATGTTAACCCAGGACTCTAAAATAATCCATGGGGTCTGCTTAAAGAACAAATAGTTATAGGATTCTAAATTTACATATGTGTTCAAATTCACAGATGTGTTTGACTTACCATTTGGTTTTAATTTAAAGAAACAAACAGTAATCTTTATTTATCCATCATGGTAATTACTGTATTTATCAAGTTCTGGACCAACCACACTTTGGTTTCTAGATACAAAGATCCAATAGGTTAGAAATTTTTTTATACAGTGCTACATGTTAATAATAATATATGGTAGTACTTTTTGCTCTATGCAAAACTCAAAACCTGGGGTGCCTTTAATAACATACTAACACATAAACTGTAAAACCAGTATCACAAAACATATTACTGAATGGCATCATGGTAAAGTTAATGGTGGAATGTAATGAAAATGTTTGACATAACTTTCTATGTTGAACCCTTTTTGTGGATGAATTTGAACCTATGGCCCCTGCCAAATGACACCAATTGGCAGCCACTTGACTGCCAGCATTCTGAATAACTTGAGTTATTCAGCAGTTTTATAAATACTAACATACTTTACTTCACATTTAAATCTAACTAGCAGATCATATTTAGAGAATAAATGAAAGCTGTTGAAATGGAATGTACAACTGTTTAACAATGTGGCAGTCTTCAGCTCACCAGCTGGTAGAGGGATACTGGTACTTGCAGTTCTGCAACAACTGGAGCACTAATGTTTGCCTCCACTACTTCAGTATGCCTGCACTAGCTGGTGAAGTAGGATTTATTTGCTTACTCCCTCACCATGAGCATCATGAGGGAATTTTAATTAACTGTAAGATGGGAATCTTATGTGAGGGCTTGTGCCCTCTGGAATCATGGATTTCTTAGCTCAGGATATACTGATTAATTCAAAAAGCATTTTCTTGTTATGACTGTAAAAGTAAATTACTGGCCCTATAGACAATCCTCTCTAAAAAGCAGACACACTAAAAAGTAATTCAGCAGAAAGAGATCTCAATCATGCTTTGGGAAAAATGAATCCTATTAAACTGTAGAGGAAGGGTAGAACTACACAATCGTTTTTACCTGCGATAGCATCCATTCCGACGTACTGAGATGAATTGCAGGCATCACGTCAGATGCGCCGAATCTAAGGTAAGTAATAGGAATGTCGAACATTGTCGCTGTGTGCATCTGACACGACTGTCGGATGAAGACGCAACATGCATCGTTCGCATCCGACAGTGTCATGTTGAATGCACGCAGCAACAATGTCCGACATTCCTATTACTTACCTTAGATTCGCAGATCTGACATGACGCCTGCGATTCATCTCAGTACGTCGGAATGGATGCTATCGCAGGTAAAACACGCTTGTGTAGTTCTACCCTTAATGTAAATAACCTTACAGTGTTACTCTTACGGAACGCATTTTAGGACATCCTGCAGCGAAATACATCTCCTTCATGCGATGTCCTATGCCTTCAGGAATGGCGCATCGGTTGCTTTTACCGTCAGTTTATTACACCTCCGTCTTCTACCCTCCCTTCTCAGCCGTCAGTATTACGAACTCCGGCCTCAGCCTTCTGCTGTCAGCCTTCCGCCCTCAGCCCTCCATCCTTCAGTCATCTGCCTTCCGCCCTCATTCCTCTGCCTTCAGCCCTCAGTCCTCTTCCTTCAGTCCTCTTCCTTTCGCCCTCGCTCACCACTTTAGAAAGTTATGGATATGACTGCCGGCTGAAAGAGAGATCTGAGGGGGGAGTGCTGAGCAGTGAGGGCGGAAGGGAGAGGACTATAAGGAATAGGGATGTAGCGAACGTCGGAAAAAAAGTTCGCGAACATATTCGCGAACTTGCGCAAAAACGCGAGCGGTTCGCGAACGGTTCGCGAACCCCATAGACTTCAATGGGAAGGCGAACTTTAACATCTAGAAAAGACATTTCTGGCCAGAAAAATGATTTTAAAGTTGTTTAAAGGGTGCAACGACCTGGACAGTGGCATGCCAGAGGGGGATCAAGGGCAAAAATGTATCTGAAAAATCTGCCTGTGTGTGCTTGGAAGAGATAGTGTAGGGGGAGAGCTGTTAGTGATTTCAGGGACAGATGATAGTAAGTTTGCTGGCTAGTAATCTGCTTGATACTGCTCTGTATTGGAGGGACAGAAGTCTGCAGGGATTTGAGGGACATTTTAGCTTAGGTAGCTTTGCTGGCTAGTAATCTGCTGTTCTCTTTAAACAACTGCCATACGTTGACCTTGTAGGCATTGTTTGCCCAGTTTTTTTGGACGCAGCCACTGAAGCACAGTTGCCAGAAAAAATATGCCATATAAATGCTGAAAATAGTCATTTTTCGCCATACGTTGACCTTGTAGACATTGTTTGCCCAGTTTTTTTGGACGCAGCCACTGAAGCACAGTTGCCAGAAAAATTATGCCATATAAATGCTGAAAATATAAATTTTTTTGGTTGCAGCCACTGAAGCACAGAGGCCAGAAAAATTATGCCATATAAATGCAGAAAATATGCATTTTTTTGGTCGCAGCCACTGAAGCACAGTTGACAGAAAAATTATGCCATATAAATAATGAAAATATAAACTTTTTTGGTTGCAGCCACTGAAGCACAGAGGCCAGAAAAATTATGCCATATAAATGCAGAAAACATGCATTTTTTTGGTCGCAGCCACTGAAGCACAGTTGACAGAAAAATTATGCCATATAAATGCTGAAAATATAAATTTTTTGGTTGCAGCCACTGAAGCACAGAGGCCAGAAAAATTATGCCATATAAATGCAGAAAATATGCATTTTTTTGGTCGCAGCCACTGAAGCACAGTTGCCAGAAAAATATGCCATATAAATGCTGAAAATAGTAATTTTTTGCCATATACGTTGAGTCAACGTATGGCAAAAAATGACTATTTTCAGCATTTATATGGCATATTTTTTCTGGCCTCTGTGCTTCAGTGGCTGCGGCCAAAAAAACTGGGCAAACAATGCCTACAAGGCCAACGTATACACTACTACAGCGGTGGATACGGATTACGTAAAATATATGAATGCTGCTTGAAAAAAGTGACTCCGGTGTTTTTTCTGGAGACGGTAATATTATGGATATTTAGACAGAATGGGAACAAGGTCACACAGCTCGATGGCGGGTTGAAGAAAACAGTGTGCAAATAATGCCTACAAGGTCAACGTATACACTACTACAGCGGTGGATACGGATTACGTAAAATATATGAATGCTGCTTGAAAAAAAGTAACTCAAGTGGTTTTTCTAGAGACGATAATATTATCAATATTTAGACAAAATGTGAACAAGCTCACACAGCTCGATGGCGGGTTGAAGAAAACACTGTGCAAATAATGCCTACAAGGCCAACGTATACACTACTACAGCGGTGGATACGGATTACGTAAAATATATGAATGCTGCTTGAAAAAAGTGACTCCGGTGTTTTTTCTGGAGACGGTAATATTATGGATATTTAGACAGAATGGGAACAAGGTCACACAGCTCGATGGCGGGTTGAAGAAAACAGTGTGCAAATAATGCCTACAAGGCCAACGTATACACTACTACAGCGGTGGATACGGATTACGTAAAATATATGAATGCTGCTTGAAAAAAGTGACTCCGGTGTTTTTTCTGGAGACGGTAATATTATGGATATTTAGACAGAATGGGAACAAGGTCACACAGCTCGATGGCGGGTTGAAGAAAACAGTGTGCAAATAATGCCTACAAGGCCAACGTATACACTACTACAGCGGTGGATACGGATTACGTAAAATATATGAATGCTGCTTGAAAAAAGTGACTCCGGTGTTTTTTCTGGAGACGGTAATATTATGGATATTTAGACAGAATGTGAACAAGGTCACACAGCTAGATGGCGGGTTGAAGAAAACACTGTGCAAATAATGCCTACAAGGTCAACGTATACACTACTACAGCGGTGGATACGGATTACGTAAAATATATTATGGCTGCTTGAAAAAAGTCACTCCGGTGTTTTTTCTGGAGACGGTAATATTATGGATATTTAGACAGAATGTGAACAAGGTCACACAGCTAGATGGCGGGTTGAAGAAAACACTGTGCAAACAATGCCTACAAGGTCAACGTATACACTACTACAGCGGTGGATACGGATTACGTAAAATATATTATGGCTGCTTGAAAAAAGTCACTCCGGTGTTTTTTCTGGAGACGGTAATATTATGGATATTTAGACAGAATGTGAACAAGGTCACACAGCTAGGTGGCGGGTTGAAGAAAACACTGTGCAAATAATGCCTACAAGGTCAACGTATACACTACTACAGCGGTGGATACGGATTACGTAAAATATATTATGGCTGCTTGAAAAAAGTCACTCCGGTGTTTTTTCTGGAGACGGTAATATTATGGATATTTAGACAGAATGTGAACAAGGTCACACAGCTAGATGGCGGGTTGAAGAAAACACTGTGCAAATAATGCCTACAGGGCAAATAATGCCTAAAAGGTCAACTTATACACTACTACAGCGGTAGTAAAATAAAAAAAAGTAAAATAAAAAAAAATGAATATTAAAAAAAAAAATTAAAGTTGGTGCTGCTGAACTACTAGGAGCAGCAGATTAGCACACCAGTCCCACTCCCCAACACTGCTAGACTAATAGCACTGGGCTCTTATAGTAGTAGTAGTAGTAGTAGTAGTAAAACAACAAAAAAATAAATAAAAGCAGTCCTTACAAGGACTACTGTTATTGCAGCAGTCAGCAGATGAGATCAGAAGCAGGACAGCTGCCCACTGCAGCTACATACAGAGCACTGCAGTAGAAGGTAGATTACTAGCCAGCAAAGCTACCTAAGCTTAAATGTCCCTCAAACCCCTGCAGACTTCTGTCCCTCCAATAACAGAGCAGTATCAAAACGATTACTAGCCAGCAAACTTTCAACTGTCCCTGAAATCACTAACAGGCAGCAGCTCTCTCCCTACACTATCTCTTCAGCACACACAGGCAGAGTGAAAAAACGCTGCAGGGCTTCGGTTTTTATAGGGAAGGGGAGTGGTCCAGGGGAGAGCTTCCTGATTGGCTGCCATGTACCTGCTGGTCTGGGGTGAGAGGGCAAAAAAAAGCGCCAACAATGGCGAACCCAAAATGGCGAACGTCGCGCGACGTTCGCGAACTTCCGGCGAGCGCGAACACCCGATGTTCGCGCGAACAAGTTCGCCGGCGAACAGTTCGCGACATCTCTAATAAGGAAGAGGACTGAGGGTGGAAGGCATAGGACTGAGGGCGGAGGATTGAGGGCTGAGGGCGGAAGGCTGAGGGTGAAGTTTGTATGACTGACTGCTGAGAAGGGAGTGTAGAAGACGGAGGTGTGATTGCAGATTTGAACGATGACGGTAAAAGCAGCTGATGCGCCATTCCGAAGGCATAGGACATTGCATGAAGGAGATGTATTTCGCTGCAGGATGTCCTAAAATGCATTCCCTATACTCTAGTTACATTGTAGGTTATTTTAACCTTGGATTTTTTATCAATACTGTTTCCATTTGCAGATCCTGTATCAAGTCTTTCCAACACATTCATCAAATTATCTTTTTATATTGTAATTTTCACGCTGTCTCATTTTCTTTTCTTTTACTGTATAATTGTTCTTGAGCTCTCCTCTTCCTCCTACATATGCTAACTTCTTTCTCTTTTCTCCTCCTCCCTGCCTCTCCTAGTTTGGCTGCAGGCTTTGGCTTGTCTCTCGCATGCTGGACAAACAAGGATTTTCCCTCAGCTGTTACATTGTCTTCCCAAACATCTCTGCATTGTAGCCAAGGGCAGCATTTTAAAGGTCGGGTGGAGTAACCTTTTCACTACCAGGAGACAAAAACAAGGAAAGGGTTACTGACTCATAATGTTTTGCGAGGGTGAACCTCAGTGCTAAAGAGCTGTGTGCTAGCTGTTCTTCAGAGCAGGGCAAAGTGTTTTCTGCATTCAGATCATACCATTTATTACTGAATTAGGTAAAAAGGCAACATCATGAAGTTACTGGTATTCTTATTATTTATTAGTATTATGCAAATTAGATTAAGGATCTCATCCCTGATGTACGTATTCTCCTCGAACATATTGGCTACAAAGAGCATGCACAGCCACATAAAGCCATTTAGAGTAAGGCTCCTCTTTGTTCATGCTGTCAGAAAAATGATGTCACCGTACAACTGCATATTTTTTCAGGTGCTGCTTTCAGTTCTATTGGTATTCTATACATAGTGGAGTGAAATACCTCAGTATACAAAAAGCTGCCTTCACTTGATAATGTTTATTGGCTATTTTTATTGCTTGCTTCTGCAGGCAATTTCAGCCTTATCCTCCTTCACCGTTCATGCCCAGAACTCTTGTGTCACTCTGCAGATTTCAGAGCAAAAAGAAAGTTTCACTTTTCTTTATCTTTTGTGTGAGCCGACACAGGGGTTCAGGACGCAAATGAAGGAGAATACTGCTTGCGGTATTGGCTGAAATCGCCTTGTGGATTTCTGCAGGATTTCTCCAGTCTGGCACTAGCCTAAAAGCTGTTTCTCAAGCTAGACCTTGCACACCACATTTATTAAATTACTAGGCTAAGGTACACTGGGCTGAAGCTCAGCTTTTCTGCATCTGCAATTTCTATGGAAGTGGAGAAAAGATAATGCTCTCCCATCCACTCGATATTGTATTCACACTGTCTGGCATGGCTTCAGCCTGTGTGCAGACATATAGAACTGATATTGATGCAGAAAAGCCGAACAGTGTATTTTCGCATTGAAATCTACTAAATTTGCCCTTTCTAGGTCTTCTGTTATGCTTCCTAGACAATAAGGAAAATATGGGGTACTCCAATAATGCAAAAAATAGGCAATCATATCAAGCTCAGGAAAAGAGGTTTGCTTAGATTCAAAATTCATTTGTTACAGGAGGTGCACTGGACTAAAGCTAGCCATACACTATATAATATCCAATTGTTTGGCGACCTAGGATAGGCGATATAAGGCTTAAACTGATTGTTGGGCCCTAGGGCCGAACTATCGGGTTATGACAGCGGGAATAGGACCAATTGGTGCAAGGCTGCATTACCTAGCTGATGCAGTGCTTGAAACCCAAACCTGCTTAATAAATATTTGGATTGCCAACCCTCAAGCATGTCAAGTAATTCTCTAGCATGCTGATATATTTCTGCACCCTCAGAGGCCAAATATTGAACTAAACACTAAGGGGCCCATTTATTAAACCTCAAATTTTTTCTGGTTGTTTTTAAAGGGGAAAAACCCCCCAGAGTGTTTTAAAAATTGCCACCAGGAAGTGTTAGTATGTGGCTGACTGGCAGTGAGTAAAATGTGTATTTGCAGCTGCCTTTTTATGCGCTCAATGCTTGGACACAGATGGGTTGACTGCTGTGCTTTGACTGTAACTGTACATATGGAAGGGCTATGCTTAGGGCACTTATTCTAAGGAAATAATATATATATATATATATATATATATATATATATATATATATATATATATATATATATATCATACTTAAAGGCAATGTATATTAATAATTATAGTGAATAGTTTATATCTTTATATCTTTTGATCAGATCTAATGATCTGAATTGATGAGGTTTCTCTGTGAAAAAATGCCCATAGGCTCTAATGTATTGTGTGATAAAAAACAGTTGCATGGTTTGTAAAAAGTTGCAGCGAAAAACCCCCCATTGACGTCAATATGTTTAGCGGATTTTCAAATATTCCAGAAAAATTAAATGGGGCAGATATGCCTGTCACTGGACAGCATTTTCACAAGTACCCAAGATGAATAGCAGTGTCTCTCTGTTACTTCTGTTACACTTCAGTTACAGTAGAAGGATTCCATTTGAATTAAACTAAATTCTGTAATTAATAATTTCAGCAAAAAACTGCAAGATAGCAAAGCGTGTTGCTGTTGTTAAATTGTGGATAATTAGCAGCATGACAGGCAATTCTGCTTACAATGCAATACACACTGCAGTTTTTTATGTTGCTCTTACTGCTACATTTAGGTACACTATAAATCAACTTTAGAAATCACTATCACTTTTCATGTGCATTTTTGAATCATATTCAATTCATTAGGTTTCTACTAATCATACTAGAAGCATGTCTTAGTCTACTGCTACACGGGCAGCTTCTTTGCCTGCGAGTGTAAGAGAAACTGCCCTCCATTCTGATCCAAATTTTGGTATGTCTGCCACTAGGGTATATTTATCAAAGAGTGAAGTTAGAGGTCACCACAGTCCGCTAGAGTGAAATACCGCCTCTCACCATTAATTTCTATGGTATTTTTAAAGGCGTATTTATCAAAGGGTCAAAGTTCAACATTTGATAAAAACGACTTTAAAAATCCCATAGAAATGAATGGAGAGAGGCATTGTAATTGTACAGGTTTGTAATTCATAATGGTGGGTATTTTGCATTACTTTGGAAATGTAAACATTAACTTTACTCATCCTAAGATTGAAGGAACATTTTAGGGAATGCAAAAGTCAAAAGCAGTGTTACTTAACACAGAATTTTAACACAGAATTTTACACCAGAATATTAAAACTTAGGGGCAGATTTATCAATGGTCGAATTTCGAAGTACAAAAAACTTCTAAATTCGAGCATCAAAATAAAAAACTTCGAATTCGATTATTGAATTCGAAGTTTTTTCAACAAATTTGGCAATCCTGTGTCGAATAAACGATTCGACCGATTTTAGTGATCGAAAGATTTTCCTTCGACCTCTAAAGACTTAGAAAATGGTTGTAGAAGGTCCCCATAGGCTAACATAGCACATCGGCAGGTTTATTTTGGCGAAGTATTGAAGTCAAAGTTTTTTTAAAGAGACAGTACTTCGATTATCAAATGGTCGAATATTCGAACGATTTTTACCTCGATTTCATTGGTTTCATTGGTTACTCCTATTCATTGGTCGAAGTCTTATCTCCCCTGATATGCTTCTTCTCCAATGTCAACAATCTTAGCTTGGTCAGCCATTCTTTATAACCGAGTGCTTTTTCTACCCATAGTCACTCCGTTATGGACAATCTCTGTTTTATGAATATCCTTTTTATGTGCTGGAGACTTAAATGGACTGAATATTCTAGGTGGGGCTCTTTAAAGGTTAAGAATTACATTTACCTCATGTGAATCTACACCCCTTTTAATGCAGGACAATATTTCTGCTGCTGATTGACATTGCTTGCTACAGTTTATTATTCACAAGTACCCCTAGGTTCTTCTCATTCCCAAATGCATGACCTTACATTTATGAGCATTGAATTTTATCTGCCACTTAGCTGCCCTATTTGAATGTTTGTCCAAATGACCATGTAAATACATCCTGAATGAATACATCCTGGATGAATTTAATTGGCCTGCATAGTTTTGAGTAATCTATAACACAGATACACTGCTTTCAATTCATAAATTAACACATTGAATTATAGTGGGTATAATAAAGAACCCTGTGGCACCCCACTGAGAGAAATACTCCATATAGAGAAAGTAATTACGTGTATTGAATAATCATAAAAGTACAAATTACTACATCTCTCACATTCTACTAGCTAAACTTCTTGCAATGAGGCGTCACATTGTCTAGACTGTGTTAGTATATGAATGGACTGGTGTTTGTGTACCTAGATTAAGGTGCATACAAATTACATTTAGTTCATTTTGTAAGTAAAAAGTAGTAAAACTAAGGGTATGGGATTCATTATCTGGAAATCTGTTATCCAAATAGCTCGAATAACAGGCTGTTTCCCATAAACTCCATTTTATTCAAATAATCCAAATTTTTTAAAAATATTTCCTTTTTCTCTGTAATAATAAAACAGTACCTTGTACTTGATCCAAACTAAGATATAATAAATCCTTACTGTAAGGAAAACCGGCCTATTGGGTTTATTTAATGGTCTCTAGTAGACTTAAGGTATGAAGATCCAGATTACAGAAAAAATCTGTTATCCAGAAAATCACAGGTCCAGCGCATTCTGGATAACAGGTCCCTTACCTGTACTGTAAGAAACAGTGTTTAAAAAAACAAAATATTTGCAAATATTAATGCACAGTTACATTTAATTTGATATTTTATTTCACCGATACAGTCTAACCTAACTTGTGGTTACACTGTGCCTGTTGTGACTTTAGGTGGAAGACGCAATTCCCAGTGCTATCAGCACAAGATAACCCTGTTCTTTAGAACTGCTGTTGAAAAAGCATTGAATGTAAGAATCTATAACTTTATTTGTAAAGTGCTGTTAAGGAGCTGCAGCCCTGTACACTTCATAAAAGTACAATATAGATAACAGCACTATATATACAGTAAAAGTACACACAAGGAGGACAAGTCTGTCAATAAATACAATAAATATACACAGTACACAGAGCTTATATAAGCACACAGAGCATAAGTGCTATGTGGTAAGAGCCACAGTAGGAAGAAGGTTCCTTCTCCGTAGAGCTTACGTTCAAGTGGGTTTCCTTTGTGGGTTGTGTCTGTGTACTGATCAGACATGCCAGTCCAGCCTGACAGGTATCTGATCAATATTTGGCCAGAAATTAACCAGATATTCCTTGGACAAATTCAAAAATTCCGTTAGATGGGGACCACATCTTCTCCTGATGGGTCTCAGTAGGTTTCTCTTTATGATCTGATCATTGACCCTGGGATCAAGTATTCAGATCAAAATTATTTGGACCACTGTGCTACTGGCTAAATCAGTTCTCCAAAAGACTGGATCCTAACCATGCATGGCCAGCTTGAAGGAACAGTAACCTCGAAAAGTGAAAATATTTTTTGTACATGTAAAATTTGGATGTATTCATCAACCATCTACATAAAATTAAATTTCCTGGCGAAAATACCCAATTTTATATGAGACAGGTTTTCATTTTGTAGTTTTACAGAGAGCCATGAATGATATTTGACCCCCTGTTAACCCTTTAAGTGCCACAGAACGTAGATTCTACGTTCTGCAGCATTAAAGGGGTAGGGAACGGAGAAGTGGCTTTTCAAGCCGCTTGCTCCATTCCTTCTCGTTTCCCAGCCCCCAGGCAACGAGCAGGGGCCAGGAACGAGTGGCCCCTGAGGTGCGATCGCCCTGCTGCTGCTTCCACTTCCTGAAGTCGCAAGCCCCGCCCACTTACCGGATCATCACAGAAGACGGTGGCATTTCATCATCCAGCCCTCCTGGACTATCTGGACCCTGCAACCCCAGGTTAGTGCCCCCCCACACACAAACACACATTTATTTTAGCAATACACACTTACATTCACATACACACACACACACAACATGCAATCTGCCAATTGTATACACACTTACACTATGTTGTCTTTTTTTCGCATCGTCTGTTTTCTTGCCTGAAAAAACTGTTTTATTGCCATTGTGAATAGCGTATTCGCTAATTGCACTGCACAATACCTTTTGCATTTTATTTTTGTGATGATACTGCGATTTTGGTGATTTTGGTGCATTTATAGCCATTTCGCTCTGTTCTTTACTTCATTTTGCCCATGGAAATTTTGTCTGCTATATATCCATTGTGTGTGTGTCTGTGTGCAGAAATAGTTTGGTTAATCTATGCATATTGGGCGTCAACCTATTTTTAAGATGCCTTTTGCTGGTACGTTACAAAATGTAGGGTATATAATGGGGTAAAATGCAAGCTTTGTGACTATTTTCAGATTTTTTTTTTAAAAAAAACCCTTATGTTTAGCATAGCTTTGTGGTTTGGTAGTTTGCAGTAGAAAGACGTATTTACCTGTTTTAGATTTGTCAGAATTTTTTTTATTTTTGGAAAATATATGGTTTTCTAGGGTCTCCATACTATTAGGTGGTCCTATAGTGCATAATGCACATACCTGGTGCTTGTATTGTAGCAGTCAGATTGTTATATGTACTATTTTTATTTGGGGGTCTCTGTATGCCACCTAGTTTGGTAAATATTTTCATATCAGGCATCAAACTGTTCAGTACACCCCTGGTGTTCATATTTAGGATGACTTTTGCTGGTACATTACAAAATGTGGTGTATATAATGAAGTAAAATGCAAGCTTTGTGACTATTTTCAGAAATTTCAAAAAAGCGTTATGTTTAGCATAGCTTTGCGGTTTGGTAGTTTACAGTAGAAAGATGTAATTACCTGCTTTAGATTCAGCTGAATGTGTACTTTCTGAAAATAAATGGTTTTCTAGGGTCTCCATACTGTTAGGGGGTCTCATCGGGTCTTATGTTGTAGTAGCCAGAGTGTCATACGTGAAAATTCATTTGGATTTGGGGGTCTCTGTATGCCACATAGTTTGGTAAATCTATGTATTTTGGGTATCAAACAGTTTAGTAGACCCCCGGCATTCATATTTAGAATGCTTTATGCTGGTACTGATACATGGACGATACAATGATGGAAAGTTGAAGCTTAAAGGCAATTTTCAGGTATTTCACCAAAACTGCCATTTTTGGGAAAGCCTTGCGAGTCGCGACTCAATAGTTTGGAGCAGAAAAGCAAAAATATATGGTTTTGGGGGGTAAATATATATTATAAATATTATATTTCTGTGTTTTTACCAGACAAAAATGCAGTCTATTTGTATGAGCTAACTTCATTTTGGGGCCTCTTAATACACCAAACTGTTTAGAGGACCACTGGCAAACATATTTAGGGTGCTTTTTCTTGGTACATAATGATACATGGGTGATATGATGCTGGAAAGTTGAAGCCTTGAGGCAATTTTCAGATATTTCACCAAAACTGATAATTTTGAGAAAGCCTTGCGTCTACATGCCTTCTAATATAGAAGGAGGGCTTTTGACCATGTATGGTATTTCCGTGTACCCTTTGATCTTATGGTAAATACTTTGTAAAAAGGTATAAAAGCTTGTTGTAAGAGGAGTGTCATTGGGAAGTTCTCCTGTCACACTTAAGTAGTATGCTGTGGTGTGATTGTGACAACTTCCTAGGCAAAACTCTTGTCTTGATTTTCTTTGTCTAATAAATTACCTCACTTATTTAAATAGCCTTTTATATAAACAAGGTCTGGTTAATAAAAATACCTTCAAGTAGCAAGGCATGGGTACCCATTTTATATTCGGTAGAATGTGTACTTTCCAAAAATATATGGTTTTGGGGGGCAAACCTATTTTTCTGTGGTTTTACCCCACAAAAACTGCAGTAAATGTGTTGATTTTTCAGTAGGTGAAGTAAAGTCCTGAACGATTTGGATGCACTAACTTCATATTGGTGTCTCTAAATGCCAGATACTTTGGTAAACCTATGCACAATGGGCATGTGTCACGATCGCCGCCCGGAGCAGGTCCAGGAGCTCCGGGTGGCGCGTCCTCCCCTGCCTGCGTCGCTCCCAAAATGGTGGCGCCCATGGCCGCCACGTGGGTAGCGGCGCCAGCGCGATGACGTCAGCATGCCGACGTTGGCGCAAGGACGCCAATGACGTCACGCGCCAAATTCAAATATAAAAGCCATACCAAGACGCCAGAATGGCGCCCAAGTATAGGATTCGTTCCTGTGTGTTTCCTGGGTTTCCTGTCTGCTCTTTTGAAGACTTATCCTGTTCCTGTTTGTTGCTGACCCCTTGCCTGGACTTTTGGACTTTGCTGATATTCTGCCTGCCCTTGAACCCTTGCCTGGACTTTGGTTATTCTTCTGGTTTACCCCTTGTTGGACACCGCGACCTTGACTCCCCTGTGGGCTTCCTCCTTGATCCTGACAACATCCCTGGAGGGAGCTCCCGGCTCCCTGACATTATACTTGGGCCATGGATCCTACTGAGGAAGCTACGCCTGACGTCGGACGAGCGCTCCGCGGACTAGCATCCCGCATGGAGGAATATGAAGCCCAGCAGTACCGCATAGGGCAGGCACTCGATACCCTTCTCTCTCGAGTGCCTCCAGCGCCTCCTGCTTCCCAAGCTGCTGTAAATCCTCCCATGGTGGTCGTCTCGTCTACCACAGGTTTCTCGTCTGGTGAGCCTCGTATTCCGCCTCCCCCTCGCTTCATTGGGGACCCACAGGCCTGCAGAGGTTTCGCTACACAGTGTCAGATCCAGTTCGAGTTTCAACCCTCGCACTTCCCCAATGAACGTTCCAAGGTGGGCTATGTGATGTCTCGTTTGGTGGGCAAACCGCTTGAGTGGGCAACATCTCTTTGGGAGAAGAATTCTCCACTGACTTTTGATGCTAAGGCTTTTCTTCAAGCATTTCGAACTGTGTTTGATGCCCCGGGTCGGGTCACCAATGCCTCGTCTCGTCTTCTGCAACTCTGGCAGGGGAACCGCAGTGTCAGTGACTATGCTATTGACTTTAGAACTTTGATGGCTGAGACTTCCTGGAATGACGATGCCTATAAGGCCGTATTCTATCAAGGTCTGTCTATTCGCATTAAAGATGACCTTTTCTCCAGGGAGTTCCTTGATCTGCTGGAAGATCTGATTGCACTATCCATTAAGGTGGACACTCGTCTCAGAGAGCATCAAGTAGAGAGGGAGCGTTGTAAGAAATTTCAACCCATGTTGGCTCCTCGCTTTCAAGACCTCTATTACCTCCTACCTCCCAGCAGCCTTCTGTTATTCCTCCGGAGGAACCTATGCAAGTCGGAAGAGCTCGTCTCTCTGAACAGGAGAAACTCCGGAGATGTACGGCTGGACTTTGTCTCTACTGTGGGGGTCAATCTCACTTTGCCAACTCCTGTCCTGTGAAGCCTCAGAGTTCCCCTCTTCAAGGTAACCTTGCTAAGACTCATGTAGGGGGTGTTACTCCCAAGTCACAAGAGAACTCTCATAGGTTTCTTCTGCCTTTACAGATCCGTCTGTCCTCTAAGACCATTGTTGGCTCTGCTTTTATTGACTCTGGAGCTGCCGGTAATTTCATGGACGCTCTCTTTGCCAAGCATATGAATGTTCCCCTGTTTCCATTGACTCCTCCACTTCGTGTAACCGCCATTGATGATCGACCCCTTGAATCCAAGTTTATCTCTATGACGACTGGGGAATTGCCTGTACAGGTTGGGACTTTACACAAAGAAAAGTTATCGTTCCTGATTATTTCCTGTCCTTCTGTTCCAGTCGTCTTGGGGCTTCCTTGGTTACGCCTGCACAACCCTATTATTGATTGGTCCTCGGGGCGGGTTTCCCGTTGGAGTCCATACTGTCAACAGCACTGCCTTCCTGCTGAACCCATCCAGAGGGTGAATATTTCTTTGTCAGATTTGAAGACGCTTCCCTCCTTCTACAAGGAGTTCGCTGATGTCTTCTGTAAAAAGTCTGCAGAATTTCTCCCTCCTCATCGTCTCTACGATTGTCCAGTTGATCTCCTGCCTGGAACCATGCCTCCTAGAGGTCGCACTTATCCTCTCTCCCCAGCAGAGACCTCTGCCATGAAAGAATATATTCAAGAAAATCTACAGCGGGGGTTTATTCGCCCTTCCACTTCTCCTGCAGGGGCTGGATTCTTCTTCGTGGAGAAGAAGGATGGAGACCTACATCCTTGTATTGACTACCGGGGTCTAAATAAAATCACTGTTAAGAACCGGTATCCCTTGCCGCTGATCGCAGAACTTTTCGACCAACTGAAGGGGGCTAAAATCTTCTCTAAGTTGGATCTCCGTAGGGTGTACAACCTTATCCGCATCCGGGAAGGTGACGAATGGAAGACAGCATTCAACACTCGTGATGGGCACTATGAGTACCTCGTAATGCCCTTTGGTCTCTGCAATGCCCCCGCTGTCTTTCAAGAATTCGTGAGCGACATTTTCCGGGATCTCTTGGGAAAGTTTGTGGTCGTATACCTAGACGACATCCTGATTTTCTCCAAGGACCTTGCAAGCCATCGCTCCCAGGTGAAGGAAGTACTCTCTCGTTTGAGGAAGAACTCTCTCTTTGCCAAGCTGGAGAAATGTGTTTGAAGTGTCCAAGATTCCTTTTCTGGGCTATATCATCTCCCCAGAGGGTTTCGAGATGGATCCCGTTAAAGTGTCCGCAATCCAAGAGTGGCCCCTTCCGCTGAGCACCAAGGCGATCCAGAGATTCATTGGTTTTGCCAATTACTACCGGCAATTCATTAAGGGGTTCTCTTCTTGTATAGCTCCTATCCTGGCCCTCATCCGAAAAGGGGGTAAACCCAGTTCTTGGCCCCCATCTGCTATTGAAGCCTTTCAATCCCTGAAGGATGCCTTCACTTCCGCTTCGGTTCTCCGCCATCCTGAGCTGGGGTTACCTTTCTTCATTGAGGTGGATGCTTCTGAAGTTGGAGCTGGAGCTATCTTGTCCCAAAGGCATCCCTCTGATGGAAAGCTGCACCCATGTGCATATTTCTCTAAGAAGTTCTCTCCTGCTGAACATAACTATGATGTAGGAAATCGAGAACTCCTGGCTGTCAAGCTCGCCTTAGAAGAGTGGCGTCACCTCCTTGAAGGTTCCTTGATTCCAGTCACGATCTTCACCGATCATAAGAATCTCGAATTCATTCAAGCTCTCAAGAGGCTGAACCCCAGGCAGGCAAGGTGGGCTCTCTTCTTTTCCCGATTTAACTTTATCTTGACTTATCGCCCTGGCTCCAAGAATCGGAAGGCCGATGCTCTGTCGCGAAGTTTCTCTCCGGTGGATCGTTCTCCTGAAAGACAAGAGCCAATTATTCCTCCTGTCAAGATCATCGCTTCATTGTACCATCAGTTTGCTGATCAAATCCTGGCTGGTCAATCTTCTGCCCCTCCTGATACCCCCATCGGAATGGCTTTTGTACCTCCTGAGCTTCGTCTGCCTATCCTGCAACAGACTCATAGTTCCAAACAAGCGGGACATCCTGGTCCTGTTAAAACTCTTGAACTTTTACGGCGTCTAGTCTGGTGGCCGACAATCCGTAAAGATGTCAAAGACTTTGTTTCTGCCTGTACCGTTTGTGCCACTTCCAAGTCCAGCCATTCTCGCCCCAGTGGGTTACTACAGCCGTTGCCTGTTCTCTCTCGTCCTTGGACGCATTTGGCAATGGACTTCATTGTTGAACTTCCTCCCTCCAGTGGGAACACCGTGATCTGGGTTGTCATTGACCGCTTCAGCAAGATGGCCCACTTCATCCCTTTACGGAAGCTTCCATCTGCAGTGGAGTTGTCACAGTTGTTCATCCAGTTAATTTTTCGCCTGCATGGCTTCCCGGCCGAGATCGTTTCTGACAGAGGGTCCCAATTCACGGCAAAGTTCTGGCGTTCCCTGTGCAAAGATCTGGGTATTAATCTTCAGTTCTCCTCAGCTTATCATTCCCAGACAAATGGAGCGGCTGAGCGAGTGAACCAAGCCTTGGAACAGTTCTTGAGGAACCACGTTTCCCTTTGTCAAGATGATTGGTCTGATCTCCTCCCGTGGGCGGAATTTGCTCATAACAATGCCTGCCACACTTCCACTGGAAGGTCCCAATTTATGTCGGTGTCAACATCCTCAAGCCTTCCCACAAGACTTTGTGCTGTCTGATGTCCCGGCCGCTGATGACCATGCAGCCCACATGTCTGCTATTTGGGCTGCAACCAAGTCAAACTTGGAGAAGACTGCTCTGGTTCATAAGACATTTGCAGATCGTAGACGTAGACCCTCTCCTCCCTACAAGGTCGGTGATAAAGTCTGGTTGTCTTCCAGGAACATTCGCTTGAAGGTACCATCTCCTAAGTTGGGTCCGAAGTTCCTAGGTCCATTCTCCATCTCGGAGGTGATCAATCCTGTGGCTGTTAGACTTCAGCTTCCCCCTGAGATGCGAATTCACAACGTGTTTCATGTCTCCTTGGTGAAACCCGCCACTTCCAACCGCTTTTCTATTGTCCAGCCTCCTCCTCCTACTATCTCTGTGGATGGTCAACAAGAATATGAGGTGGAGAAGATCCTTGACTCCAGAATCTCCAGGGGCTCTCTTCAGTACCTCATCAAGTGGAAAGGCTTTGGCCCTGAAGAATGCTCCTGGGAAGGACGCTCTGATGTCCATGCTCCTCGTCTTGTGAGGGAGTTCCACTCCAAATTTCCCCAGAAGCCAAGTCCTGGTGGTCCGGAGGCCCCCCGTGAGGGGGGGTACTGTCACGATCGCCGCCCGGAGCAGGTCAAGGAGCTCCGGGCGGCGCGTCCTCCCCTGCCGGCGTCGCTCCCAAAATGGCGGCGCCCACGGCCGCCACGTGGGTAGCGGCGCCGGCGCGATGACGTCAGCACGCCGACGTCGGCGCAAGGACACCGATGACGTCACTATGGCGCCAAATTCAAATATAAAAGCCATACCAAGACGCCAGAATGGCGCCCAAGTATAGGATTCGTTCCTGTGTGTTTTCTGGGTTTCCTGTCTGCTCTTTTGAAGACTTATCCTGTTCCTGTTTGTTGCTGACCCCTTGCCTGGACTTTTGGACTTTGCTGATATTCTGCCTGCCCTTGAACCCTTGCCTGGACTTTGGTTATTCTTCTGGTTTACCCCTTGTTGGACACCGCGACCTTGACTCCCCTGTGGGCTTCCTCCTTGTTCCTGACAACCTCCCTGGAGGGAGCTCCCGGCTCCCTGACATTATGGAACTGTTCAGTGGACCACTGGCAATCATATTCAGGGTGCTTTTTCTTGGTACCTAATAATGTGGGATATGTGGAGCAGCAAAATAAAACCTTTGAAATGATTTTTCAGAATTTTGATTTTTTTTTTAATATAAAAACCGCTATGTTCAGACAAGCTTTGATGTTTGTTAGTTAGGAGTAGAGAGACATAGTTACCCATTTTAGAATCAGCAGAATGTGTACTTTACAAAAATATATGGTTTTCTGGGGTAAACCTACTGTAATTTTTTTGCCTTGGAATCTAAAGTATGCCGTTTTCGGCCTTAGTGCTTTCAAAATTTGGTAATATACTACAGGAAGTTTTTGCTGTACAGAAGTCATAAATCTCTGTAAAACTATAAATATCTGGTATTGGCACATTTGAGAGACATAAGGCTTTGGATTTTCATGCATAAAATTAAATATTTTTCTGGTATAAATGTATATACAATGAAAAATAGGAATTTTCTTTTTTTTTTGATTTTTAGCGCTATAAATCTTTTTTCAGAGGTGGAAATCCCTGATGAAATATATTTCATACGAAACGCGTTGGGCCTTACTCATAGAATATATAGTTTTATAATTAAAGTGGGGATTAAGTACTTGACCCCATTGTATCAAACTCCGGACCGCTGAGCCCAAACATACAGAAGTTAACCTAGAAGTTAGTGCAGAGATAGAGATGCTGCTGCAGTGTTTGCTGACTGACAAAGAACAGTAAAACAACCTGCCCTGCGAAAGGACCGCAGGTAAACTATAATAAACTATAGTTTTCCCCTAAGAAAATGAACCTAAAGTGAGAGAACACAAAATGTTTCAAAAACAGCTGGCATTTCGCTTAACCAAAATGTTAAATTCTGCTGGCACTTAAAGGGTTAATCTTATTGTGTAAACTAAAATCATTGTGTTCTATATAATGTATTTATCTACTGTGTAAACATGAGTCTTTTGCCCTATTCAGCTTGAAGGACTGTCCCCATGGCTACAAAGCAGCTAATTTTTATAAAATATAATATTGTTTCTGAGGCAAAAATGCAATTTTTACTATGGACGGATAACAGCATACTATATATTTAAAGGAGACATATTGTGTGGAAAAAAAGAATGTGCCAGTGCATTATTCTCTTTTAAATCTAGAAAGAACGTGCTTTTAAAAGTTAGTGTTTAAGAATGATTTATTAAAATTTTTTTGCAAAAACCTTACAAGTCCTGCCTATCTGTTGCCTCCTTTCCCAGGCTGTGCAGGGGAGTTGGTGACACTCAGTACACTACTGTCACGGCCGGCACCCGATACCAGAACAAATGCCAAGCACCCTGGTCTCGGCTCGGCTTCACCAGTAGTGTGACCACCGTTGGGCTTCGGGAGGAGCCCTCAGCTTACTTGGGTGCCACCTGGATTTAACGAGGGGTGCAAGGCGAGATGTTCTAGCTGGCGAAGGGGCACGGCTGTTCGCAAAGTCTTTTTGGGCCGAAGGTCACGGTACAAAGGATTAGGCAGAAGGATGGTCAAACAGGCAGGGTCGAGGCAGGCGGATATCAGAATCGTCAGGCAGGCAAGGGTCAAACCGGGTTGTCAATCAAGGGGTTAAGCAGGAAGAGTTGTCGTAGGCAGGCAAGGGTCAGGATGCAGAGTTCAGAATAGTCAGGATATAGGCAGGGTCAAACACGGATAATCAGAATACAGAATAACAGGAACAGATGCACTAGGCTCAGAAACCACTTAGAAACAAAGTTCTATCACGGGCACTGGCTGGCAGACAGAATGGGCCTTATATAGGTTCAAATTTCGCGCCAAACGGGCTTCACAAACGTGCTGGTGCAAAGGCGCGCCGCGCGCGCCCTAGAATCCATGATGGCACCGGCGCCAGCGCCGACTCGTGGACCATGCGGTGGGCGTCCCCGCCGACGACGCGGTGGAAGACCCCGCCGCACAGGTACTGTTACAACTACACTGTGACAAAGAATCAAGGTTTACTCACAATGCATCGGGGAAACACTGAATCCACTATACTTTGTGAAAGATTTGGCCAAATATCAAACTGAATCCCAACCCTAATTTGCATATGCAAATCAGTGTGTGTGGGGGGGTGGTTTACTTCCTTGTTTTGTGATGAAAAGTTACATGATTTTAAGGATTCGGTTCAGCCAGGTACAAAGATTCAGCCGCATCAAGGTAACTTCTTGACTGGACATCTGGGATACAATATATATATATATATATATATATATATATATATATATATATATATATAAAGTGAAAGCTTTTTAAAGACTCACCCAGCTAACACCCACCGCCCGAACACACCCACTTTGCAGGTGTACGAAACAACCAAAAAATAGTGTGGCTAGATATCATAACAGATGCAATCTGAAAGACAAAATATAGAATATAATACACTAAGTGCGAAAAGGTTATAAAATATATATATATATATATATATATATATATATATATATATATATATATATATGTATATATATATATATACAAAAAGTGCTGAATAATATATGTTAAAATCTCATAAAATTCCCTTAAAAAAGAACAAAAATGGTAGTGAACTGTATGCCGAGAATATTTACTACTGATTCTTCTTGATGTTTAATTTAAACCTGAGTGTGTTATCTCTTATCCAAAAAAGGGGAAAAGGAACAATATTCGTTTAAACCACAAGGAGCTACAGTATCCAATGTTCTAATCCAGTAAACCTCTTTCTGTAGTAGCAACCGGTCCCAATCACCAACCCTGTTAGGTTTGGGTACCAAGTCTATGCCCATAAATTTTAGGGTGGGAAGGCCATGTCCCTTTGATAGGAAATGCTTGGGTAATGGTAGATCAGATTTTCCTGTTTCAATGGCCCTCTTAATTGAAGATCTATAGTTACCCATTCTTTCACGTAGAATATTTTGGGTCTTCCCAACATATGTTAAGCCACAAGGGCATGTTATAATATAAATTACGTGGGTTGTTGTGCATGTAATGAGATGTTTAATATGTATTTCCTTTCCAGTGTGGGGGTGTCTAAAGGAATTCCCTGATGTCATCTGTCTACATGTAGTGCAACCTGCACACTTATAACACCCTTTCTTCAATTTAGTAAGAATGCCTCTTTGTGAATCATAACACTGAACAGGATACATTTTCATGAGTAAATTTTGCATATTAGAACCACGTTTGTATCCCCATAAAGGTCTTTCCTTAACCATGTTACCAAAACTTTTATTGCTTTGTAAAATGGGCCAATGATTATCTACAATGCTCCTCACTGCAGATGAACCTGTAGTATAAGATGATGTTAAAATAAAGCAATTATGTTTATTGGGTATCTTTGTAGCTTAAAGGTCTCTCTCTTGTGTCATATGTAATGTGTCGTCTAATCATAGCCCCTCTGTTTAAAAGCATCTAGGGTTTCTTGTAACTGTGTCTCACAGATATCATATTCAGAATTATTACGCATAGTGCGCAAAAATTGGGAGAAGGGGACTGCCTTTTTAGAACAAGGGGGATGAAAACAGGTATTCCCGTCTGTAGGTTTGATGATGATGTTCTAATAATGTGGCGTGGCAGTGAGTTAGAGTTGAACAGCATGGTGGATAGCCTTAATAAATTAATATGTCCTGTTAAATTCACTGTTACAACCCATATGCAACAGATCCAATTTTTGGACGTATACATTTTTAGAAAGGGTAATGGTTTGGGATATAAATTATATCGCAAACCTACAGACAGGAATACCTTGTTACATTCAACCAGTTTTCATCCCCCTTGTTCTAAAAAGGCAGTCCCCTTCTCCCAATTTTTGCGCACTATGTGTAATAATTCTGAATATGATATCTGTAAAACACAGTTACAAGAAACCCTAGATGGTTTTAAACAGAGGGGCTATGATCAGAAGATCTTATAGGCTTCTTTGTCTAGAGCACGAGTACATATGACGAGTACAAGTGAGAGACCTTCAAGCTACAAAGATACCCAATAAACAAAATCGCTTTATTTTAACATCATATTATACTAAAGGTTCATCTGCAGTGAGGAGCATTGTAAATAATCATTGGCCCATTTTACAAAGCGATAAAAGTTTAGCTAACATCATTAAGGAAAGACCTTTATGGGGATACAAATGTGGTTCTAATCTGCGAAATTTACTCATAAAAACGGATCCTGTTCAGTGTTATGATTCACAAAGTGGCATTCTTACTAAATTGAAGAAAGGGTGTTATAAGTGTGCAGATTGCACTACATGTAGACAGATGACATCAGGGAATTCCTTTAGACACCCCCACACTGGAAAGGAAATACATATTAAACATCGCATTACATGCACAACAACCCACGTAATTTATATTATAACATGCCCTTGTGGCTTAACATATGTTGGGAAGACCCAAAATACTCTACGTGAGAGAATGGGTAACCATAGATCTTCAATTAAGACGGCCATTGAAACAGGAAAACCTGATCTACCATTACCCAAGCATTTCCTATAAAAGGGACACGGCCTCCCACCCTAAAATTTATGGGCATAGACTTGGTACCCGAACCTAACAGGGGTGGTGATTAGGACCGGTTGCTACTACAGACAGAGATTTACTGGATTAGAACATTGGATACTGTAGCTCCTCGTGGTTTAAACGAATATTGTTTCTTTTCCCCTTTTTTGGAAAAGAGATAACACACTCAGGTTTAACTTAAAAATCAGTAAGAATCAGTAGTAAATATTCTCTGCATACAGTTCATTACCATTTTTGTTTTTATATTTAACATAAAGAATCTATTTTAAGGGAATTTTATGACATTTTAACATATATTATTTTTGTGTGTGTATATATATATATATATATATATATATATATATATATATATATATATATATATATATATATATATATATATATATATATATATAACCTTTTAGCACTTAGTGTATTATATTCTATATTTTGTCCTTTAGATTGCATCTGTTATGATATCTAGCCACACTAAAGAAATTGTTGTTCGGGGGCGGAGTCAAGATGGCGATCTGAGCACACGCGTTTAGAGGGAGCTCCCTGCTTGTGACCCATCCAGTACTCATCCTGAGCATTGCTAAGTACCTGATAAGTACAATAACTGACTTATAAGACCCAACAACCACGTTGCTATAATGGGGAAGCACGGAGCCAGGCAAACTAACGGGCTGGATCGATTTCTCCAGACCTCACAACAGGCAACAGACTCTGGCTCAGAGCCTGACCAGGCCGCAACTACCCTGCCGGAGGATCCGAATAAAGATCCGAATGAGGCTGCTGAGCCCTCCAACAAAGAAATACTTGAGGCGATAAGAACAGCCCATGCAAGTACCAACTCGCAGCTCGACACAATAACCGTCGATGTCTACCGCATCCGCCAGGCTATACAGAAGCTGCGTGAACGTACCACAGAGGTAGAACAGCACGTATCCCGATTGGAAGACATCACGGCACCTCTGCCTGCTGAAATTACGCAGTTTAAAAAGCAGCTTACCAAAATGGTGGACAAAGCAGATGATCTGGAGAATCGCTTGCGCCGCAACAATGTAAGGATGGTCGGGCTCCCTGAGGGGTTGGAAGGCCGAGATCCTGAGAAGTTTATGGAGGATTGGCTGAAATCCTTGCTGGACATTGACTCCTTCTCGCCACTTCTCACAATCGAGCGAGCGCAACGCGTGCCTACGCGTCCTTTGCCCCCGGGTGCCCCGCCAAGAACGCTCATAATGCGTTTCCTAAACTACAGGGACCGGGATGCTGCGCTGATAGCCACCAGAAGAAAGGGGCAGCTTACGCATAATGGTTCCACAATATCACTTTTTCCAGATTACTCTATCGCAGTACAGCGGCAATGAGCAACATTTCTAGGAGTCAAGAGTCGCCTTCGATCAGCTGGCTTGGTATACTCAATGGTATTTCCAGCAAAGATGCTCATTGTGGCAGACGACTCTACCCATTTCTTCACTACTTCGGTTGATGTTGATAAGTGGCTAGATGGTGAACGGAGGGCCTCGCCCAGCGATCAAGGTGGAAACCGTGACTGAGCACTATAGAGTGGTAAGATCCATGCCCCCCACATCCCACTATCTTCAGTTTGGTCTCTTGCTCCCTTCTCCCCCTCCCCTGATATGGCTTACTTGCCCTTGTACAACCGGTCCCACTCCCAGTCCTCAATCCACTCTTACGAAGCACTGCCCATTTGTGACACACGGACATCTATGTGGATCCCAAACCCCCCTCTCACTACAATGGGTGGCCTCTGGGGAGGGCGGCAAGGCGGAGACACCCTGAGATGGCCATGTTGATTTATGCTGTTAGACTGGGATCACTATACTCCTGCGAGGAAGGAACACACCCTGGCACACCCAGTTTGTAACAACCCCGCCATAGTGGGTCTACACCTGTTTATTCCAAGTTCCCCTTTTTTTGGACTTAGCATCTGACTAAATTTAAATCAGCCTACCAGCTAATAAAGCGGGGAGTATACCCTGGATAGTGCAGGAACTATTCAGAACCACTTTTTTCCTTTTTTTCCCTGCTAAAAGTTTAAAGGTTTATTTTTTTCTATGTTAGGGGTACATGTCTACCCAAGTTTGGGGGGTAGACAGGGTAAGCGGGAACTGGCTCTAGGGCCAGACTCCGCCAGTTCTATAGGATATTTTATTAGTCTGTTTTTAAAGTGTACAAGGCAATATATTTTACCTGAGAGAAAATTGTCAAACTGATACATGTATGATCTCGCAACGGGTCAATATGCAATATTCCGGGTCTCTAATAGCCACACCTCTACCATGGGTCCTCTCACAATAATCTCTTGGAATACCAGGGGGCTTAATTCAACGTTTAAACAAGCTGTGCTATTTGACTATATCAAGCGCTTCAGCCCCTCCATTTTATTCCTGCAGGAAACTCACCTTGTAGGGCAAAAACTGCTAGCTTTAAAAAAATACTGGGTAGCGCACGCCTATCATGCAACATACTCAGTCTACTCAAGAGGTGTGTCTATTTTGATTCGGAAAAATAATCCCTTTGAATTTATATCTCTGCGAACTGATTATTATGGTAGATATATAATTATTAGGGATGTAGCGAACGGCGGAAAAAATGTTCGCGAACATATTCGCGAACTTGCGTCAAAAATGCGAACGGTTCGCGAACGACGCGAACCCCATAGACTTCAATGGGAAGGCGAATTTTAAAAGCTAGAAAAGACATTTCTGGCCAGAAAAATGATTTTAAAGTTGTTTAAAGGGTGCAACGACCTGGACAGTGGCATGCCAGAGGGGGATCAAGGGCAAAAATGTATCTGAAAAATACATTGTTGACACAGCGCTGCGTTTTGTGCTGTAAAGGGCAGAAATCACACTACGTCACTCAGGTGATGTTTCTGGACACGGAATGTGAAAAAGCTCACACAGCTAGGTGGCACTTGGTTAAAGACTGGGCAAACAATGCCTGCAAGGGCAACGTATACAGTAGTGGGTACGGAATATATTATTGCTGCTGTAAAAACATCACTCAGGTGATGTTTACGGACACGGAATTATTATTGTTATTTAGACAGAATGTGAAAAAGCTCACACAGCTAGGTGGCACTTGCATACCTCCCAACTGTCCCTCTTTTGACCACTCAACCCCCTGTCCCTCTTTTGTACTGGAAAGTCCCTCTTTTCTCTGAACCGAACAGCCAGAAAAAAAACAGTTTCTAACTTAATTAGCTTTTGGCAGAGAGCTCAGAACAGCTAACAGGTGCAAATAAGATACTTTGTAACAATTTTGACTCTGGTTGGTGCTGGTAGTGGTGAACTACTAGGAGGAGCAGCACACCAGTCCCTCTTTTCTCTGAACTGAACAGCCAGAAAAAAAACAGTTTCTAACTTAATTAGCTTTTGGCAGAGAGCTCAGAACAGCTAACAGGTGCAAATAAGATACTTTGTAACAATTTTGACTCTGGTTGGTGCTGGTAGTGGTGAACTACTAGGAGGAGCAGCACACCAGTAACACTCCCCAACACAGCTAGACTAATAGCACTGGGCTCTTACAGTAGCAAAGTAAAAAAAAACAAAAAAGAAATTAAAAGCAGTCCTTACAAGGACTATTGGGTTACAGGCAGCAGTCAGCAGATGAGAGATCAGCAGCAGGACAGCTGCCCACAGCAGCTACATACAGAGCACTGCAGTAGAAGGTAGATTACTAGCCAGCAAAGCTACCTAACCTAAAATGTCCCTCAAATCCCTGCAGAGTTCTGTCCCTACAATACAGAGCAGTATCAAGTAGATTACTAGCCAGCAAAGTTACTATCAACTGTCCCTCAAATCACTAAACAGCTCTCTCCCTACACTAGCTCTTCCAAGCACACACAGGCAGAATGAAAAAACGCTGCAGGGCTTCAGTTTATATATGGAAGGGGAGTGGTCCAGGGGGTGTGGGGGTGGTCCAGGAGGGAGAGCTTCCTGATTGGCTGCCATGTATCTGCTGCTCTGGGGTGAGAGGGCAAAAATAAGCGCCAGCTAAGGCGAACCCAAATTGGCGAACGTCGCGCGACGTTCACGAACATTCGGCGGACGCGAACGGTCGATGTTCGCGCGAATTAGTTCGCGGGCGAACAGTCCGCGACATCCCTAATAATTATGCACTGCAACATACTTTGTCAAGAAATGTTATTAGTGAATGTATATGTACCGCCACCCTTCTCCATATCTCTGATGGAGCATATATTCTCTGTCCTTGCCACTTTCCCGTCTGTCCCCCTTTGCCTATTGGGTGACTTCAACTCCACTCTGGATGCCCAAAAGGACAGGCTGGGCTTTACCACTGAGCACTCTACTGCTCTGATTTTGCGCAGTATTTCCAGTCGACTGAATACTTGCAAAGGGCCTGCTCGGATCACTCCCCACTTGCACTTACATTTCATGAGGGAATGGGAAAGACCCATAGGTTGGCGGTTAAATCCTCTTTGGCTCTCGAATCCGCAAGTGCTTGAACAGAGTCAACAAGATTACCAAAATTATTGGGAAAGCAATTCTGTGTCAACCTCAGTTGGTACTCTTTGGGATGCCTCTATGGCAGTTGCTTGGGGGAACATTGATAGACGCTATCTCAGTAGCACGTCACAGCACCCAAAAGGAGGTGTCAGAAGCATCCGAGGCTCTTGTCCAAGCCGAAGTTGCATATGCAGCAGATCCAATAGCAGAGAAATACGATACCTTTAAGCAACGCCAACAAGCCTTGTAATTGGCGCAAACTAGCCTGACAAGAAAAAGCTGCTTTACTCCTCCCAAAGGGTTTTCGAGCAGGCTGACAAGGCGGGTAAACTATTGGCCTTTTTGTCTAGACCGCAAAAAGGTTGGTTCTACAACCATACCCAGAATCATTGGGCCCACAGGTGCTGTCATCACAGACCCAACTGACATTGCAAATGTAATGGGGGACTACTACTCTAGACTCTACATCTCACGATTAACCTCTACTCCTACACAACTAGAGCAATTTATCTCATAAATAGAATTCCCCACCCTGTCACCGCAAGAGGCAGCCTTTCTGGATAGCACCATTACTAAACAAGAAGTTCGAGATGCCATAGCAGGGCTTCCCCCTGGGAAGACCCCAGGGCCTGATGGGTTGCCACCAGCGTGGTACAAAGCCCAAGGCAATAGTGCCCTTGATAACCTATGCACAACACTAGCAGATGCTATTGAGAAAGATTCCCTGCCCCCATCATTCTATTCTGCATTAATAATACTTATATTAATGGAGGGAAAGGATCCAGAAAAGTGGGACTCTTATCGCCCCATATCCCTAATAAATACAGACACGAAAATATTCGCCAAAATTCTTGCTACCAGATTAGCGAAAGTGGTCACAGCTATAATATACCCTGACCAGTCAGGATTTATGCCTCAAAAGTCAACAGCTATAAATTTCAGAAGACTCCATACACACCTGCAAATTGATCATAATAATAAAGGCTCTAGAGTAGTGGTATCCATTGACTCGGCAAAGGCTTTTGATTCAATTGAGTGGCAGTACCTGCGGGCAGCAATGCAAAAATTTGGCTTTGGACCCAACTTTATCAAGTGGATCCGGTTACTGTATAAATCTCGCTTGGTGCAAATTAGAGTAAACAATGTTAACTCAAAACCTTTTCAGCTATCACGGGAAAGCGACAGGGGTGCCCCCTGTCACCCCTTTTGTTTGCAATTGCTATAGAGCCACTAGCCCTCAAGATTCGTCAGTCAGAAGAAATTAAGGGTTATAAACTGGGCACTTTAGAGGATAAACTAGCCCTCTATGCAGACGACCTATTACTATTTCTTGGTAACCCTGACCAATAGCTTGTGAGTGCTCTGCATATATTGGATGATTTCCGAAATTTCTCAGGATTAGCTATAAATAAAGGGAAAAATCTGTAATTATGCCCCTTGACACCCTCCCAGCCCAGATTGATACCATTATGGGATTGAAGCATGTAACAAGCTTCAAATATCTGGGCATTCATGACTCCACTGAAACCAAGTCCTTTATGGCCAATAATCTAGAGTCTATTTTGCTACGCTTTAAGCAAGCACTCTCCACCTGGACTAGACTACCAGTGACTATCTGGGCCGAGTTAACATATACAAAATGGTATACTTGCCAAAATTTTTATACGCATTGCTTAATGTGCCTGTTCAAATTCCACTGTCATTCAAAAAATCACCTCTCTACTTATCTCCTTTCATTGGGCCGACAAAGCTCCCAGACTCTCCTGGGTGGCTTTAACTGCTCCGGTAGACAAAGGAGGTCTTGGTCTCCCACATCTTTTTTTCTACTATATAGCAGGTCAGCTTTACCATATTCACCCATGGCTCCACTCAGACGTTGAAAATCCAAACACTCTACTGCTGGGGAATTTACTGGCCTCTCTAGAGGCACTGCGTAATGTCCCAAACAGGAAACTTGGAGATTATGACGCTCTCCCTTCAGTAGTTTCCACTCCCTATCAAACATGGCTGACAGCATATAAAATATCCAAAGTAACTACACCCCTTATTTCCCCAATTCTACCTCTTTGGAGAAACGCCAATCTCCCCCATTTGCAGGATCTACAGGACTTTCACTACTGGCCCCGGTTGAATGTAAAAACCCTAAATGACCTCTTGGTCGAATCCACATTTCCCACTTTAGACCAATTGAGATGTTCAACAGCCCAGCAAACGATTAAATGGTTCCGATATTTGCAACTTAGGGAGGCTTTCCGTGCACAGTTCTCTGCACTCCAAATAGAATACATTACCCCCAAGTTTGAGGAAATTCTTTGGGATCCTAAGGGTGACAAGCTGATTTCTAAGTTATATAGGTCACTAATTATGTGCCTCCCCACACCATTTGATTAAGCTCACCAAAAATGGCTAACAGCTATTCCATCACTGGAACCAGATGCATGGGAAGAGGCCACAGATGGCATATATGGCTTCCTGATCTCGTTAAGAGACCGTCTCATACAATTTAAGTTCATTAATTGTATATCTCACCAGATAGGATTAAAAAATAAAGCGGAGCCGCTGATGCCAAATGTCCTAAATGACGGTGCCCAGGACCTAACTTTTATCATATGGTGTGGGAGTGCCCGCAGGTCTTCAGGTTTTGGACAGAAGGGGTGGGTCACTTGCAAGGTCACTTGTCATTCCCCGGGGCATGTACACCAGAAATATGTTTACTGGGAATAGTTGAAGGTGTGCTCCCCTTGATTAAAACAAGAATTCTTATAAAAAGTCTCTTGTTCTATGCGAAAAAAGCCTTGGTCATGAAATGGATGGCCCCCAACCCCCCATAACACAACACTGGTTTTCATTGGTAGAGAGGGCCTTGGTAAATATAAAGCTGACATATGAAGCAAGAGGATGCCCCACAAAATTTGACAGAGTATGGCCCCCCTGGTGTGAAATCCACCCAGAACAAGAACCGTAAATATATAATGTATTGACTTGATTGTGTGACCTGCGAGATATCTCTCTGGGCTGTAATTACTAAGCATATCTTATGCTACCTTTTGACAACAGACACATCATGCAAATCTTTATATTGTATGTATATAATTTGTTTGTCTCTTAACCTCTTATCCCCTCCCTTTTCCCTCCCTTCCCTGTTGAAAACGAAAGGGAGGGAACACTTTAAGAAAAAAAAAAAAAAAAAAAGAATAACAAGAAATTGTTGTTCACTAATTGGTTATTCTGTACACCTGCAAAGTGGGTGTGTTCAGGCGGTGGGTGTTAGTTGGGTGAGTCTTCAAAAGCTTTCACTTGTGCATGTTTGTATCTTGATAAAGGCCCCATGTGAGGGCCGAAATGTTGATGAAATAAACACTTTATCTTTTTGAAGAAAATCCTGGTGTGCTTCAGATTTTTCTACCTTTGGATATTTGATTTCTGAACTGCACCCAGGTCTGTAACTGTTGAAGTGTGTGCCAAAGCCTTTCACATATATATATATATACACACAAACAAATATATAACAAATATTTATAAACTACTTTCACAACTTTAACATATTCCCAGCTATTGTTAATAATTCTTATAATTTCCTCATGACCTCATGACTTATTAAAAGAAAACATTTAAGCAGGCCTCTTAATAATTATATTAAAAGAAAAACTCATAAATTTTGATGACATAACATTCATTCAGTTTCCCTGTGTAATGCAATAAAAATTACAGCTACTACTTGAGTGCAGGTAAAAGGAGCGGAGATCGGGCTGAAAAATGCAAAGTAGGTATGCTTCGTGTTCCTGAACTTAAGCAGAAGCTGTACTTTTCAGTGCAGACAAACTGAGTTGCAAAAGGGAACGGACCCTCTTCTCTCAGCCTGCAGAAAAAAAACACAGGCTGAGAGCAGTATAGCCAAAGCTTCATGTGCCCTTGCACATACTTTTATGAGCTTACAATATACTTTCTCTTCTTCGGGGCTGTAACTAGAGGTAGACATAAGAGGCACTTGTCTAGGGAGCAACATTGGGAGGGGCTAGAGACTTACCTCTTCTGCCTGCCTATTATTATTTCTGGCCCTTTTGTAGCTTATCACCACCCCAACTTGTCACTGTTCCATCCCACTTCTCCCCTGCCCATCCCCCTGCTTGTTGTGTAGTGCGGGTATCAGGGTAATAATAATTTTGGGGGAGATGGGGTAATTAGGGTTGGGCCTGGGTGCAGTAAACCTTTGGTTTGGCACTGCTCTTCATCATCTGAATTCCATTTTCTCCATTTCTATTGCACTGGTTTTTATATCTTAGGCCATTGCTTTCTAATCAAATGACATCCTTTCAAATAAACAAAAATATAAACTACTAGTAGTAGTAATAAAATCCTAATGTCTTAATTGTACCCTAACCTTTACTTTGTAAACTCTAATTTGTAGGGCCCTCTTATCCTATTGTACTCTGTAACCCTTGTTTGTTGTCCTCCATTTATTCCCTGTTTGTTATAACAAAGGTAAAGCACTGCGTATCCTGTCGACGCTATATAAATAAATAATGATGATGATGATGCCCATCTATGCAGTGTTTTACATGGAATATTTACTTTGTTGTTTCGGCTATCATCATACTTATAATTCTTTGAAAGTCATTCAGCTAGTGAACTGTACTAGTGATATTTTGGAGAAGAGTAGAAAGGGTGAACCTGATATAAAATAGACCAAAGTTCAATGCAAGATAATAGAAAAGAGAACTCCACTTTGCTCCTGCCCTTATCATCACATTTTAGGAGCATGCTATTGTGAATAAAGAATAATGTGAGCAAAGTGTGACCAAGCTTTACAAATCCTCTGGTAAAAATATTTATTATACATATGCAACCCTCAAATAGGATATGATTTATTTATAGAGTTTAAAGGTCCAGCTTTCCATTTAGAACCCTCTGCAAAATGTAAGCTTACCCCCTGCAGTATACACTTACTGCTGTGATTCACTGCCATGCTGTGTGTCTTCCCCTGCCTTGCTAATTTGGCTTGCAATTTAAAAGGGTTTACTCTCAGTAGGTTCAAATTATTCCTGTGGGCTCTATCCTAATTGACAAAGTATCTTAATAATGTATTATAGGTCCTCCTCCAATACATAAATTAAATTTTTAACCAATTTATAATCTGAGACAATAATCAACTAGTATAAAAGCTCACAGTACAGTTATGAGGCATGGTAGAAGCATACATTTTTTCTGATGAAAAAAGAATGCATTAAATATGTTTTGATATGGTGCACGTCGCTCTTGTGGCATACACCAGAAATGACACCAAACAGAAAACTTTCAATGCAATTGTTTACCTTGAAAATGCTGCTTTATAGGAAAAACATAGCTGTTTCTTGTACTTTGTTCACTGCACTTATCGTTGTAAATTACCCTAAACCTGGCCACAGATGCAAAGATCCGATCATACGAAACAACGTACAATCGGACTTTCCCATCTCCCGAGCTGCCACTAACCATTAAGATCAAAGTCTTACCATTCCGATCAAATCAAAGGTTTCCTTCATAATAGTCCCAATTCTAGTAATGCAACTAATGATGCATGGTTCACACATGATGAAATTCAAAAGAGACTAGAACATGTTAAGATTAACAAAGGTCCGGGGCCAGATGGTATTCCTCCCAGGGTACTTAGCGAGCTTAGCTCTGTGATTGCCAAACCTCTTTACTTAATTTTTCAGGATTCATTGAGATCTGGCATAGTGCCGAGAGACTGGCAATTGCTTATGTGGTGCCTCTATTCAAAAAAGGATCCTGTTCTTAGCCTCAAAACTATAGGCCAGTTAGTCTGACGTCAGTGGTAGGAAAGCTTTTCGAATGGTTAATAAAGGATAGGATACTGGAATTCATAGCAAATCATAATACTATGAGTTTGTGCCAGCATGGTTTTATGCATAATAGATCTTGCCAGACTAACTTAATTTCTTTTTATGAGAAGGTAAGTAGAGACCTCGATTCTCGGATGGCAGTGGATGTGATTTACATAGACTTTGCTAAAGCATTTGATACAGTGCCACACAAAAGGTTACTGGTTAAATTAAGGAATGTTGGCCTGGAACATAGTATTTGTACCTGGATAGAGAACTGGCTAAAAGATAGACTACAAAGAGTGGTGGTAAATGAAACATTTTCTAATTGGACCAGTGTTGTTAGTGGAGTACCACAGGGCTCTGTACTAGGTCCCTTGCTTTTCAACTAGTTTATTAATGACCTGGAGGTGGGCACTGAAAGTACTGCTTCTATTTTTCCAGATGATACTAAATTGTGCAGAACTATAGGTTCCATGCATGCCACTTTGCAGAGTGATTTGTCTAAGTTGGAAAACTGGGCAGCAAACTGGAAAATGAGGTTCAATGTTGATAAATGCAAGGTTATGCACTTTGCCAAAAATAATATAAATGCAAGTTATACACTAAATGGCAGTGTGTTGGGAGTTTCCTTAAATGAGAAGGATCTAGGGGTTTTTGTAGATAACAAGTTGTCTAATTCTGGGCAGTGTCATTCTGTGGCTACTAAAGCAAATAAAGTTCTGTCTCGCATAAAAAAGAGCATTAACACAAGGGATGAAAACATAATTATGCCTCTTTATAGGTCCCTGGTGAGGCCTCATCTGGAGTATGCGGTGCAGTTTTGGACTCCAGTCCTTAAGAAGGATATAAATGAGCTGGAGAGAGTGCAGAGACGTGCAACTAAATTGGTTAGAGGGATGGAAGACTTAAATTATGAGGGTAGACTGTCAAGGTTGGGGTTGTTTTCTCTGGAAAAAAGGCGCTTTACAAGTACATTAGAGGACATTATAGACAAATAGCAGGGGACCTTTTTACCCATAAAGTG
This sequence comes from Xenopus laevis, assembly GCF_017654675.1. NCBI lineage: Eukaryota > Metazoa > Chordata > Amphibia > Anura > Pipidae > Xenopus > Xenopus laevis. The sequence goes on from NC_054383.1 coordinate 56,008,723, forward strand.
GATCACCGTACCAGAGACCACCAATTTAGACTAGAAGAAAAGAACTTTCATTTGAAGCAACATAGGGGGTTCTTCACAGTCAGAACAGTGAGGTTGTGGAATGCACTGCCGGTTGATGTTGTGATGGCTGATTCAGTTAATGCCTTTAAGAATGGCTTGGATGATTTTTTGGACAGACATAATATCAAAGGCTATTGTGATACTAAGCTCTATAGTTAATATAGGTATGGGTATATAGAATTTAATTAAAAGTAGGGAGGGGTGTGTGTATGGATGCTGGGTTTTCATTTGGAGCGGTTGAACTTGATGGACTTTGTCTTTTTTCAACCCAATTTAACTATGTAAGTATGTAACTCATTTTCTAACCATTCCAATCGACCAAACGACCGATCTCCGCCGGATGAAAAATGTCGGGACTCTCCACACACGGTCTGAAAATGACCAGCTTAAGGGGCATGTTCCAAGATGGTGGGCAGATTCCAAAAGTGACAGAAAGTTTACTAAAGGAGCACTTCAGATGCAGCAATATCATATTCTTTCCTTGACCTTTAATGCAATGTATATCGTAGGGAAATACATTTACAGTAAAGGTTTAATATAATTTTAAGCAACCACTATTCTGTTGTTTTAGTGCTGTAAACCTCATGTTCCAATGTACCCACTGAAGTAATGATTTTAGGGTGCTTACATTTGCTGAGTCTATGTTGATCCAGTGTATGTTTGTTTTTTGCAACAAACATTGAATGGGCTAATGTTATTGATAAATACTGGTATGGGATCCATTATCCGTAAACCCACTATACAGAAAGCTCTGAATTATGGGAAGGACATCTCACATAGCATTTTAATC